>NC_058404.1:70250379-70551331 GCF_002201575.2 Neomonachus schauinslandi | reverse complement strand
TAGAGAGAGAGCACAAGTAGGCAGAGCGGCAGACAGAGGGAGAGGGACTTTTGTAAATTTCTTATGATTTTCTTTGTACACATTGTACCATCTTATTATGGGTTGAATGTGTCCCCCAAAAGATATATCGGAGTCCAAACCCCTAGTATTGTGAATGTGACCTTATATGGAAATAGGGTCTTTGCAGACTTAATTAAGTTAAGATGAAATCTTTAGGGAAGATTTCAATTAAATTTCAATTCCAATCTAATTGATTTGTCATAAGAAAATGGACATGTAAAGACATAAACACACCGAGAGAACAGGGTGAGAGAACAGAATATTTTTTGCTGTTTTTAGCCACCTGGTTTGTGGTACTTTGGTGAGGCAACCCTAGGAAATAATATTCATCTATAAATAAAGTCAGTTTTATTTCTTTCCAATCTCTATGCCTTTTATTTCTTTTTCTTATCTTATTACAGTGACTAAGAAATCCAGTAAAATGTTGAATAAAAGTAAGGAGAATGTACATTCTTGCCTTGATCCTAATCTCAGAGAATATGTATTCAGGTCTTTCACCATGACATATGGTGTTAGCTATGAGTTTTTGTCAGGTTGAGGAAGTTCTCTTCTATTCTTAGTTTGTTGAGATCTCTTCAATTGTATCAAATACATCTATTTAGATAATCATAAAGTTTTTCTCTTATGTTCCTTTGAGATGGTGATAAATTCTCAAATGTTAAACCAAACTTTTCATTACAAGAATAAATCCTACTTTGTCAGGAGTATTTTTCTCTTTATATGTTGTCATATTCAATCAGATAATAGTAAATTTATAAGGAATATATTAAAAAATTTTTGTGTCTGTAGTCTGCAGTCTTCTTTATTTGGAATGTCTTTTCTAGATGTGGTGTTAATAGAACACTGGCCTCCTGAAATGGTCTATCCAGGTGAAGGTTCAAACCTGAGACGTGCATGTATTGCAGTTATTAGTTAAGGTGATTGATAGTCTCTTTTAGATCTTCTTCATATCCTTGCTGATTTTCCTGTAGGTCTAGTAAGGGATTACAGTGTTTCATTTACTAACATTCTACAAAACATCACTTTCATCCAGGGGATCCCTTTTGAGGTAAATGAGGTGAGACAATGGACACACGATATTGGAATTCACTGATTTTGCCATATATATAGAAAATCTGGAAGCTTTTGGTCTGATAAAACATTGGAAAAGCCTTATAAAGATGTAGCTAAGGTGCTAGTTTGAAGTAGGTATCCTGTAGGAGTGAGGCTCTGACCTCCAAGATGCCATGTCTACTTTAAATCCATGGCCATTATATGGAGCTTTGCCCCAATAGCTAGAATAGATGGTTTTAGAATCAAGGGTGGAATAAGAGGGGCTCTGTTGGATTAGTGATATTGGTTCCTGAGGGTTTGGCTAAGGGAAATAGTCTTCCAGACACAACATTAGAGTTCTACAAAAGTGTAACCACCTCCTGATCTTTTGGGGCTCTTCATGCCCACATATTAAGAGTAAAGAAAAAGAGTTTCCTGCATTAAGTGGAGTAATTGACACTAATTATCATAAGGAGAAAGGATTGCTACGCTGTAATGGAGCAGGAGGGGTTATGTTTGGAATGCAGAAGATACATCTGGTGCCTTTTGCTGCTTCCATGGCCCATAATAGCAGTGAAGAGGCAACTGCGCAACTATGGTTTGACCAGGGCGTAGTGACCAGGGGCTCCAACCCTCAAGGATGAGGTCTGGCTCGTAGATATTACCACTGCGAAAGCAAACTGGACCACAAGAGGTGATAGCTGTGGGTGAGAGGTATCTAGAATGGGAGGTAAAGGAAGTAGTTGATAAATACCTGTTGAATCATTGACCCCAACAGAAGCAGCAGAAAATGTATCTGGTTCTACATATCCTTCTGCTGTAATTCTTCTTATCAGAAACTGTGATTGGGCATCACCTTGAAGAAGCAGTGACAGGACAGAGTGAACTTGTCAGGGGGCATGAGTAGATCTCAGTGGTGCCTCATCCTTCTCCCAGCCTTCCCAGGACGAACTTCTAACTGCCAGCATCTGCAACTTTTTGACGGAGTGTTTTCTTGGTGGTCAGAACTGCTTGAAAGCCAGAAGTACTGGGGAATTAACCCCCCTTAGGAGCAATTCTTAACCAATGACTAGTGGAAGTCGGCGTATAAACAATCCTGTTCCTTCGCCTCTCGAGCGGACCAACACTAAGGTTTGAGTTCAAGCCTTATTGCCTGCTAGAGTTTCAGGGAATTAAGCCACTTACACAATGGTAATTTGCTTGTAAAATATCCTTATTAGGCCTAACATCTCTACTGCCTTATTGGCGTTTCTTGGGATCCCTTTCCAAATAAATCTGTTGCACTTTAACCCTTGTTTCGGGGCTTAGCTTCTAGGGGAATTGAAACCATGACAATATAGTCAGTGCCACGGAAAGAACATCACGGCCTGACTCAGAACACTGGATCCCTAAAACTTCACCAACGTGCCAGACCCCTGAATCTCTTTAAGCTTTATGGGCTGGCACACATGTTTTTCACTAGAGCATCCAGAGTATTTGCCAATTCTTGTTCACCAAATCTGATTAATCAGCAGTATCATCTTATGTAACAAAGCATTCTTTATTACAAATGTCTAACATAAAATTAATACGTGCCATGAGCCCTATATCAAAAGGGGCTATTCAAAATATTTAACAACTTGTACGGCACCTTAAATGGCCAGATGGCTGGATTCATGGAGGTCCCATGCTGGGCCAGGGGGCGAATCTTTATTATTGGATCTTGGAGAAGCCCAGGGGTTCCCAGAGAAGCCATGGGTTGGCGGATGCCCTTGAGGGCTGTGGCTCAAAATGGGCCAGAAGGAAGGACAAAGAGTCCAAGCTTCAATCTCATATCATCTGAAGCTTTGTGCCTGAAGCAAACACTATTTCTAAAATTTTTAGTCTCGTTTTTCTAAAGCCGGTTTGAAATGGATTTTTCTATCACTTGTAAAATAAATTATTATAGCTGGTTTATGGCCAAGCTGGAGTCTAAGAAATCATCCTCAGTTCCTCCTTTCTCCCTCATAGCTCAGATACTTCCAACTTGGTCTTTTAAATATTTCTCCAATTCATCCTCTCCTTTCTAGTCCTACTATTATTGTTCTATTTAAGGCCTTCGTGATCTTTGCCTGAGCTATTTCAGCTGCTTCCTAAGTGATCTTGTTGTTTCTGGTCTCGTCTTTCTCAAATTCACACTTCTTTCCAAATTTAACTACGTCATTTCCCTTCTTAAAATCAGTCACCTGTTCTCCATTGCTGCAAAATGGTGGCATGATCTTCACCATCAGACGGTCAGCCTGTTTTTCTTCATCTCTCAGCACTGCTGCGTTGACTTCAGGTTCCAGCAATATCAAATTGCATGCATTTTCTCCCATGCATCGTTCTTTCTCACCTTCATACTTTACTTACAAGTTTTCATTCCGCTTTTTCCTCACTGGCTCACATCCATTTATACATTAAGTCACAGCTCAGACAGGATCTCCCTCTAGAAACTTTCCCAAACCCTTGCGTTGAGCCAGGTGACTCTCCTCTGTGATCCCAAAAGAGTTTATGAACATTTCCATCTCTTCATTTACCACATTGTGTTATAATCATCTGTTTATATGTTTTCACCACCCACTCGAATCCCCAAATTTGTAAGATAGAGGTTGTATCACAAAGCCAGGCACATGGAAGATGTTCATTAAATGTTTGCTAAGTAAATAAATGTATATACATGTAAGCTAATATAAAAATATGATGCTTTAAAAAGTATATTTTGAGTAATGTCAACCTTATTGGTATAGATGACTGATATCCCAAAAGCTCTTTTGAGTATAACAGAGCCCTTTTGGGTAGATGATTATTAAAATCTAAATGAACCATATTAATTTATGGACATAGTTGTATTAGAACCACAAATTAAAAAGTAAATTGTTATTATGTATCATGAAACTACTAGAAAACTATTTCTTGAAAGTATATGTAACAAGTATGCAAATTGGAGTTTTATAACCTCCTTGATCCCAATGTAACCAATGCAAAAATTGCTAAGAGTGGTTTTTGATCAAGTGACAATTGGCGGGTTTCACTCACACAAATAGGAGAAGATTAAAAATATGTTTTTTTTTTTTTTTTGGAAGCTCACGACATCGAGTCAAATGTTAATAGGCCAAATCCTATGAATGCATTCAAAATCTAATAGACCCCAAATAGGATGTGTATATCATTGAGCTACCATGTTCCTTGTTACCAGATCCATGGTAATGTAGGAAAAACAATTTATTTAATTTTTGATGGTAAATATCTTTTTCTTTTAAAATGTTTACTTACATACCCACAAATGCTTACAAACATTTTTTAACTGTTAAAAAAGCTATTATTTTTCATTAGGCATATATTAAGAGACTATTGATCAGTAAATATCAGTAAATATTAGAATGCAGTGAATTTATATTTTAAAAATGTTAATAAATTCTTTCCACATCTTTCCCTTTTCATCAATAAAAAGATGTACAGAAGACAAGGTAGTTCTAATAACATATAATAAGACTGATAGACCAAAATTTAATTCTCACTTTATATATTGTGCTTAGTTGGTCCAGAACTTAAAAGTTCATTAAAATAAAAATATGTACTGAGGTAGGTTAGCCACTAGAGGGATCACTTCTCTGAAATGATTATTTTACGCAAGAGATTCCATGAAACATTAGCAAGCACTTATTGAAGGCTTATAATGTGGGTCACCCAGTACTAAAATGAAGAAAATATGTTGTTTCTTACATATTGAGAGACTCATGGGGGAATACATTCATAATTACATTTTTATAATAAAATGTTGAAGTTCTGAGGAAGAGAAATATGAACAACTGCTAGAACATGGATGAAGGTCCTTGTAACTGATCAAAAGAATATTGAGATCAAACTCTAGAATTGTAGAAGAAGGGTTGGAAAACCAACTCTGGTTCTGTTTCGGAAGACAAGAAGCTTAATTCTTAATTTTGGTTTCAACAGTTGAAGTTGTTGGAGCGCCTGGATGGCTCAGTCGTTGGGCATCTGCCTTTGGCTCAGGTCATGATCCTGGGGTCCTGGGATTGAGCCCCGCATTGGGTTTCCTGCTTGTGTTCCTTCTCCCACTGTCTCTCTCTCTCTGTCAAATAAATATATGAAATCTTAAAAAAAAAACAAAAACAAAAAACAGTTGAAGGTGTCTCCTAGTAAACTTTGATATTCTACCTATTCACTGACACTCAAGGTGATACTCTAATAGGTGCCAGGTATATGCGAGGTGCCAAGGATCCACCAGTGACAAAAATCCCAGCTCTTACAGAGCCCGAGCACAGCTGGAATATACAGGCATGCATACAAGCCACTTTAGCATAATGCCCCAGATTCTGAGAGAAAAAGAGCTGACCTACTTAGAATATAGAAAGGAAATTTAATATAGATGGCTGGGGCAGGGTGGCTTTCCCAGAGGGAGGTACTTCTAAGCAGAGATATCAAGAACTCATAGGAGATATTCAGGTAAATACAGGGCGGGAGAGAATTCTAATCAGAAAAAAAATATCATATGTGAAGACCTGGAAGCCAGAGGGAATGTGGCTCACTGAGGGAATTAAAACAAAGATATGTGGAATGACTGGCTCTTGAGGACTAAGGAAGGGGAGGGGTCATCATGAAAGGTGGAGCGGTGAGCAGAGTTTGCATGCCTGGTCTAGAGTTTGGATTTTGTCCTAGGGGCAAGAAGGAGTGGGACACATGACCTGAATCAAATGGTATTTTTGAAAGATATAGTAGTCCCCCCCCTCCCCATTCCTGAATTTTGCTTTTGGAGGTTTCAGCTATTTGCAGTCACCTGGGTCTGGAAGCAGATGACGGAAACGTCAGAAGGTCCATAGTGTCCTAATGCTATGTCACAACATCTACGTCATTCACCTCGCTTCATCTCATTTAGGTAGGCATTTTTTCATCTCATATCATCACAAGAAGGGTGAATATAGTACAGTAAGATACTTTGCGAGAGAGGACACATTCACATAACTTCTATTACAACATGTTGTTATAATTTTTCTCTTTATTAGTTACTGTTATACGTCTCTTACTGTGCCTAATTGATAAATTGAACTTCCTATGTAAAAGATACAACATAGCACATATAGGGTTTGGTACTAGCCATGGTTTCAGGCATCCGCTGGGGGTCTTGGATAAGAGACGCTGTACTCCAATTGCAATGTGGAGATTGAATTAGAGACGGATTGAGAAGGACAGCAGGATGATCTTTTGGCCCATACAGAATCCAGAAAGATCCACAGATTTTTGAGCACTCCAGTTTCTTTCCACATTTTTGCTAGCTCAGTTTCCAGGCCTGGGAGCTCTGTCCTAGAGAGGTGACGTATCGCAAGTCCTTCCCCGAGTCTCCCTTTACATCTATTTTCCCATATGTTCGGGTTCTCTGGATCCCTTTATAAGCCACCCTTCTGGCCTTTGGCTGTCCCTTCCCCTCTCCCTCCTTCATCCTCCCAGGGTGGAGGAAGAGGAGGACTCGTCAGAACTGAGAATTTCAAAGTCATCTAGCTTCTAGGTGGACTATTTAAAAGAAAATCAGATTTCAAAAGTAAACTTTAATCTCTGTCTAGAACACCTTTAACAATGTGCTGTCCAGTATTATGCTAAACAAGTGTTGTCCTTTCCTCCGTCTTCAAATTATTGTTTACAATATCCCTTTTCTGATATTGATATTTCCTTCCCATTCCCTTGTTTGTGTCCCAGGCTGGTCATGGATAGGGAATGGGTGTCAATGGTGAAAGATATGGTCAAGGGGGGTAAAGGTCCTCCAGCCATATAGCAACACATGAGCTAAGCTAATGTTCTCAAATAATTAATATCCAAAATTTATTACATTTTCTATTTTATTTTTTTAATTTTGTTAAAGATCTTTTTTTTTTTTTTAAAGAATTTATTTATTTGTTAGAGAGCGAGCGAGAGAGAAACAGCATGAGAGGGGAGAGGGTCAGAAGGAGAAGCAGGCTCCCCGCTGAGCCGGGAGCCCGATGTGGGACTCGATCCCAGGACTCTGGGACCATGACCTGAGCCGAAGGCAGACGCTTAACCATCTGAGCCACCCAGGCGCCCAAATTTTGTTAAAGATCTTATTTATTTGACAGAGAGAGAGACAGCGAGAGAGGGAACGCAAGCAGGGGGATTGGGAGAGGGAGAAGCAGGCTTCCCGCTGAACAGAGAGCCCGATGTGGGGCTCTGTCCCAGGACCCCGGGATCATGACCTGAGCCGAAGGCAGACGCTGAATGACTGAGCTGCCTAGGCGCCCACATATTCTATTTTAAAAGAGAAAACCAGAGAGAGGGAAAACCTGTGTATTCTACCAGGCCATGAAAGGAATTTCTTCAACAATTTAATTTTTGTAGTCGGTGTTAACTATCCGATGTGAAATTCAGATCACAGAATGATGCATTTTATTAGTAGATCTACATATACCTGCGAAGAGTGACCAAGAAAGGGTAGCTTATGTTCAGACAGAAAACTCTGCTGTGATACCTGAAGCAGGTTCATAAAATTAGTTGTACTTGATGGGCTGCAAGCAGAAACAACTTTGTTCTTCCACTTTAGCCCCGCTGACTTGCCTTCTGGGCTCCTCTCCCCTGCTTCTGCACCATATAGGGGGCAGACGCCAGAGCCTTCCAGTGCCTTTTGGTTATTAGTACAATCTCAGTTTTCGTTATGGAAATGTTTCTCCAATCTTATAATGTCATCATTTTAATCTCTCAAAGCTCCTCCCTGTCCCAGCTCAGACCAGCCCAGGAATTCTGCAGCTTAGCATGGGGGATGGCAGGTTGCTTCACGTTTACCCCAGCTTGCTCCCCGACTACCCCTTCTCCTCTCCCATGTCTGTTGATGGCTCCCTGGGATGAGGAGCGGTGGAGGAAGGAGAGGAAGAGGACATGTTCCTTAGGAACCGTTGCTCTTGCAATCTGGAAATGTGGGCCTTCTGTCATGGCAAGTGCCCAAACTACGCTTCTCTCCTATTGGACCTGAGAACTCCCCATTCCTATGCCCACCCCCCTTCTCCAACACTGTACTGTTTCCTAACTCAAGCAGTGAATTTTTTGGCTAACATTTTCCTTACAATTGCCACTCGACTCTTGCCCCAACAGTATTCACAGCGGAGCAGTCACTGGTGTAATGTTCTTTCCCTATGACTCACACCTGGCTATCTTCCAGGCTATTGCCTCTGGCTTTGGGAAATATTATACTTCTCTTGCCCACCAAATTCTTTACAGACTGGCCACTCCCCTGGCAGCCACAGTCCGCTTTCCAATCCTAGACTTTGACTCTCCCAGAGAAGAATCAATCACCATTGTCTCAACCAACCACTCACCCCCAAGCTTCAGGGATCACACACTTCCATGGACTCTGCCACTGTGTTTGGAAAGAAGGCTTGAGTTTCTGCAGCTTCATGAGCACCCAGCTGGGTAGAGAGATATGTTTCTATGTTTCTGGCAAGCTGACAAATACTTCAGTCTTCGCAGATGAATATCTTAATCACCCACATCAAGGGTTCTTATGCTTTGTCCTCAGCTTTGGAGCCTGAACCCAAACTCCCAGACAATAGGAAAAGCCTCACCTTCACTTAACATCCTCCTACAAAAAGATGACTGATGGTAACTTCAGGAGAGCATATTTAGGGAGGTGCTAGTGTTCCAGGAGCTTCAGTCCAAATACACAAACAGGATCAAATTGAATCACAAAATTAATAACTCTGGGTTGAAATTCTCCACAGGACATCTAGTCCAATTCTAAGCCAATAATTTAATTAATAGTAAAAGAATCTTTTTAAGATTTTGAATACCCCTGGAGACAAAGAAATCCCTTCATCTCAAAGCTGACCATACAATTTCTGTATAGTTCTAATTATTGGCAAGCTTGGATTTACCTTAAGTCAAACCTGATGTCTGTTTAAGTTTCACTCCGTGTTTCAGATTTATCCTCTGAAAACTCATAAAACCTGACCAGTCATTTTTCTACATGGTGGCCGTTTAGGTTTTGCAGGGGTAATGATCGTTTCCCTCTTAGATTACTCTTCTCGCCCCTAAATTTCCCCAAGTTCACTGTATGGCAGATTTTGAAATTTCCTTATTATTTTGGTGTCCTTTCTCTTATTATTTCCCATTTATTCAATATCTTGCTTATAGTGTGGTGGCCCAAATTTATGACACCAGGATAAAAGAAACAGGCACTTACTTCCTTTAAAAGTTAATTTCAAACAAGAGAAAAATCATGACTCTCATGCAGATATAAACATGAATGCATGTTAAAGATTTAATTAAACTCATAATCCATGAGGAAACCAGGCAGATATAACTGGTTCAAAAAAAATCCAAAGACTGGACACATTTATAGATCAGGAACGTTGAAATGATGATGCAAATGAAAGTAAACTTGTTTTTTTCCCATAATGGTGGAAGATTGTCTATTGAACTTCTACTGGACAGGACAGAATTTGAGTGTATATAGACCAGAATTATTTTGCATTGCTATCCGTTATCTACAACTTATGGAGTTGTAAAATAACTTTTATAGTTTCCCTAGAATCCGAATCAGATAACCTAGAGGTTGTCCTCTAGAATCTCAAAAATGCAGAATTTTCCACTAAAGCACAGATTTTTGCCTACACGTCTTGTGCTCTAGATACTATTTTCCTTTGAATTAAGGAAAATAATGATAGAGAACTCAGCACTTATCAGAAAACTACCACACAGCTTTTTAAGAAGTTTTTTTTTTCATGTTTACAAGGATTAATAGGATATCTCAATAAACAGTGAAGTTAGCCTTAGCTCACTTAAGAGAAAAAAAAGTAAGATGGAAAACATGTTTGCACTTCTGTGGGAGTATCTTAAATGAGGTTGATGTTGGTAGTTTGCCCCCACCCCCTCAAGCTTTCAACCTTACATAGTCTCTGGATTTATCAACTCCAAACTCGTTAATAAATTCAAGTTAATTCAACAAATGCCAACTTAATTTATAAGCCTGTTATAAGCATGACAAATAAGAGTAAATAAAAGTATAGATTTGTTTGAGGAGAAATTATATTCTAGTTGGACAGGGTAAGGGGAAAACATGTATGAATACCTTTACAAGACAAAATATAACTCATTTATAGGCAAAAAATAAACTATTTGGAATGTTTCCAATGAGCTAATATTTTAGGTCAGAAGAATAAAGAACAACTCAATGAGAAGATTGAATTCCCTAAAATTGTAACGGGGTATAAAATACTCATGGAAAAGGAATCAAAAAGAATGGAAGAATGGTTAGAAATATTGCTAGGTCATTCAAGAGTCTTGAACGTCAAGCTGAAGAATTTTTATTTAACTCATAAGCGATGGAGAGTAATGGGAAGTTTTTGAAATTTTTATTTACGTGATAAGAACAATATTGTGATTTATTCTGGCAGAGGTCTGAAGAAGACTATAAAAGGCAAAGACTGAAGAGAGGATGTCACTAGGAAGTAAAATTTATAGGACTTGGCAGCAATTTTTTGCCACGGAAGTAAGCAGGGGTGGGAATGGACGAGGGAGAGAGAAAAAACGAAAGATAATTCCAAGGTTTCTAATTTAGGTAAAAATCTGTATTAGATTCCTAGGTCTACCTTAAGAAATTACCACAAACTTGGTGAAATAAAAAGAAATTCTCTCACTGTTCTGGAGGTTAGAAGTCCCAAATCAAGGTGTCAGCAGAACCATGCTCCCTTGAAAGACCAGGTGGACTCTTTACTGGCCTCTTCCTAGCTTCTGGTGGCTCTTGGCAATCCTTGGTGTTCCTTGGCTTACAGGTGCATCACTCCAATCTCTGCCTCTGTCTTCATATCACCTTCTTCTTTGTTTTCCTTCTGTGTCTCTCTGTGCCTTCTTCTCTTTTCATAATGACATCAGACCTGAGTGTCTACCCCAATCCAGTTCTCATGATCCTTAACTATTTGCAAAAAAACTTATTTCCAAATAAGGTAACATTCTGTGAGGTTCCAGGTAGATACACATTTTTGGGAGACACTATTCAACCCACTGCAGATAACTTGGGAAAAATGGGATCATAAATGTAAATAAATATTCTGCCCTGTCCTCTTGGAAAAGCAGTTTTCTGAGAAGGTAGATTCAAGTTAGAGTTCTGACAGCCAGATTTGTGAACGGTAAAGTTTGGAGTAGATTGACTCACAGCTACAAAGTGTAGAGCCAAAGATCATGATGATGATAGATGATAGATAGATAGATAGATAGATAGATGATAGAGTGGGCAGCAAAATTAAAATTAAATTAAAATTATGAAAATTAAGACATTTTAAAACAAATATTCAGTTTACATTAGAAAGAATTTTTTTCTTTCTACAAAGAAAAGAAACCAGATAAGAAATAATTTCCTGGTTCCCCAAGTATTACCAAAATGAACTGTTGAGTTCATTACTTACTGCGTAAGAAAGAGCACCACCCCCAAAGAGCTTTGGTAATGTCTCAAAAGGAGGAGAGGTAAGGTTAGAGTTTATTGACAATGAGAAGTTTGGCTTAAGGTGGGTCTTTCAACACAAAAACTTGATCAGGATTGGGTAGGGATCACCTATGACAGATTGCTAGAAACAACAAGGTTAGGATTTTGAGGAGAGGAATTCAAAGAATCTTAGAGTTCAAACTTTTGATGCTTTCCATTGAAAAGACGATAGATCTTTCAGAAAATTTTTGTAATGAACAAGCCCATCATTTATCTGAGTAAGAGTCTACAGAGAAAGTAAAATGCTAATGGAGACAATGAAACAAATAGCACATTGTTAATACCGTAGACAGTGAGCTATGGTTTCTGTTCTCAGTGACCTTTCCGAATGTGAGAGTAGACAGCTTCACAGCATCCAGGGACACCAAGTCACAGTGAGTACGTTTAGGATAAGGAGTCAGAAAAGGAATCTAGATGAATTCCTTCACATGCAGACCACGGAGGCCAAGGCAATTAAGTGTTCTTTTTTTTTTCTTTTTTAAAGATGCATTCAAACTTGTCAAGGATTAAAAAGGAGTTTGGGGTGCCTGGGTGGCTCAGTCAGTTAAGCAAGTTAAGCAGCCAACTCTTCATCTCAACTTGGGTCTTGATCTCAGGGTTATTCAAGGTCCATGAGTTCAAGCCCCATATTGGGCTCCATGCTGGGCGTGGAGCCTACTAAGTAAATAAATAAATAAATAAATAAATAAATAAATAAATGGAAGTTTTGAATCTCAATGGGAGTTGAAACAGAAATAATAATTGTAGGAAGAAAATTATAATAAAATTAAAAAATATAAGGCATTAGGAAAGCATAGTTATATTTAATAATAGTGAAGTGTCAATAATGTGGTATGGTAGATATTAGTAAAACTTCTCAATATCCAGTGATCATCTTTCTGAATTTGTAGAATACTCTACTTCCCAGCCTTCTTGCAAATAGGCAAAACCATGTGACTAATTATGATAAATGAACTGTGAGAAGAAATAACTTCAATAACTTCTATGTGTAACTACTGGGCTGAGACAATGGAAATCTGCTGCATGATCCTCCAGCTCACTCCTTTCCAATCACTGGGATTGTGGAGGCTGTACACTGAGATTCTGGAGCCACTAGAGAGAACCAGTCTAGATCCCTGACTCATTTGAAGGAGGTTGCTCTGGAGAGCCACTGGACTTGAGTAGACTTTCTGCAGACAAGAAATACACTGTGTGTGTGTGTGTATGTGTGTGTGTGCGTGCGCACGCATGTGCATGTGAATCCATTACAGTTTTGGAATGTATTTATTCTTGTAGCAAATCTTATCTTACTCTGGCTAATACTTGTGGTAAAACTATATGCCAGATTGGTTTATTTATTTGTTCATTCATTCATTCATTAAATAGGCTCCACACCCGACGTGGGGCTTGAACTCACGAACCCAAGATCAAGAGTTGCATACTATACCAACCGAGTGAGCCAGGTGCTCTATTATATGCCAAATTGTGAGAGTGACAAAAATAAATAGATGACACAGCCACTGAAAAAAGTATAAATTATCGTTCAAAGAGTGTTGATGATGAAGGAAAGGAGGAAAAGAGTTTTCAAGGTTCTAAAGAATGATACTTTGATATTCTGTTTAATTTTCTAAAATTTGGATCATAGAGAAGCATTAAGAAATTCCGGATTAAGTTTTTAGATTTTCTGATCATAAAATTAAACCCCTTTTAGCAGATAATGCCACTTGTTATCTTCTGTTCCCCGTGTTTGGTTGGGAATTCATATCAGGATTCCCACAGTTGGTGATTTGCCAAGAATTTGACCTCATTGCCAGGAATTTGATCTTATTGAAACCAAGGGCTTATGTTAAGTCACCTTATTCTTTCCAAAAATATTTTCTGACACTGTATCCTCTAGATTATCGAAATATATTTAGATAGCATTCGATATAAGAAACACTTTAAGTGGTTCTTAGTTTATCATACACTATTTTCTTGGGCAATTGTTTTTATATTTCTTCCCCCAATTGCCAGTGAAGTACAACGTGTTCTCGTAATTCCAGGAAGTAGCGTCAGCTGTCCAGTAACAGTAAATAGGCTAATTCTTGGAAGCTATTCCTGCTGGAAGGTGTATAAGAATATCCACTGGAAAGTGCCAAAGTATACCTGCCAACCACTGAAACTTAGGAGCCGAAACACTCAGGCAGATAAACAAGGAAATGTGCTATAACCGTCTTGAAATATTGAAATATTAGACTAGGAAGCTTTGTGAAAGTACACACTGATCCCTTGTTTTATGTGGCAAAGTGTCTCTTGCGGGGAAAAAGTTATCTGTTATTAACCCACTTTTGCTGCTGGATCCTGACAGTGTGTTTTATAAAAACATGTCGATATGGAGGAAAAAGAACCCTCTGCTGTTCAGTGCCCGGCACATGGGAGGCACTCAATAGATTTTTGGTAACAAGGGAATGAATGAAATGTAGTCACTGAGCAACTGGCCTGAAAAGTGAAAACTTAGCCCTGTGAAAAATTTTAAAAAGGCTTGAAAAACTAAGGGTCTAGTTTATAGTGTAGAGCTTTAGACTATTAGTGGATAATCTTTCCTCCTGGAAAGGAAGGGACTCAGAGTGTTTAGGTTCAGGCTTGAATAGTAACTAACTGAGTTAGGGTTGGGGGACTGGATCACTTGACTATAGGCCTAAGTGGCTGAGCCAAGTTGGGGCTGTGATTTGAGAGGAAGTCTTGGGAAGAAGCCACATCAGAAGAAGGCAGATGTCAAAAAGAATCATCAGAAATTCTGTGAAACAGAAAAAATCAGGTTAGGTAATGGGGTGGAAAGCAGGAAAAAACTGGAGGGCCGGGGGCCTGAACAAATTCTTGGAAATAAATGATAATAATGGCAATAGCTTTGGGGCGCCTGGATGGCTCAGTCGTTGGGCATCTGCCTTCGGCTCAGGTCATGATCCCAGGGTCCTGGGATCGAGCCCCGCATCGGGCTCCCTGCTCGGCAGGAAGCATGCTTCTCCCTCTCCCACTCCCCCTGCTTGTGTTCCCTCTCTCACTGTGTCTTTCGCAGTCAAATAAATAAATAAAATCTTAAAAAAAAATAATGGCAATAGCCTCTTAGAGGATTAGGTAAAGGCACTATTGTGGAGATTTCTAGTAGTATCCTGATATCTATTGCACTCTTACTATCTTAGTAATAACAACCTCAATGTTCAGTGGATACATTGCAGCTTAGAAAAAGTAAAGACATTCTCCCGTTAGTTATGGCCAAGTGACTACAGTTTGGCCAATGAACTGTAGCAAAATGCTAATATGAATCAGTGACAATAATTATTAGCATCAAGCAAAATAAGACATTGTTGCATTGAAAAAGACAATAATTTAGGAATGAAATTTCATTTTTAGGGACCATGTAAGTTAGTACTACATATTAGTCTCATTTAATTTAATATGTTTCCAAGAAGTCTAGCAAAATCCTGGAATAAAAACAAAATATAACCTTAAATTCATATGACACTTTGATTAACATTCATCGAAAAACATTGTAAAATTGTCCAAAAACAAGAAATATTTCAATACAAATTTATATATTCTATTGATGAATAAAATAATCTTTTGATCTCAAAGAAATCAGCTTATAATTATAATTTATTACCAACTTAAGAAAAAAGTGAGCAATGCTTGTTGATAACAATTAAAAAATAAAATGTGCTTAAGCTCATCATTTGGTTGCATGAGTTATGATGAGAAATCATTCCTTTTTGAGTACGAAGGAGTAAGCTACTGATGTGAGAAAATTCTGTCTCCATCTCTCAAGATTTCAAGTACCTTACAAGCAGAGGCACTGACCACTTTTGTTTCAGCTTATGTTTTGTTTCAGATATTTGTATAGCAAACAGCCTTGGGATATAGAGATACTGCCTCCCTCTGGGACAGAGAGGTGGTTTGTTTATTGTCCACTATAACAATAAAGATAATGTCTCTCTTCTGAGCAAAGGCTGTGTGTAGATTTGCTTATAATCTTTACAAGATTAGAGCTAAGCCAGAGAGTCCTTTCCTGTAACACGACCCACTGTGGGTAAGGGCGTCAGGCAGGCCTGTGGTAACTGGGGCCTGTGGAAGTGATGCAAGGGAACGATGATACTCAGGTTGTTGCTATTATTGTGGGTAATAAAGTTCCCTTTACTCTGATGCAGGGGTATTGTGTCTTCTGGATATCTATGAAACTATGGCTGTCTAACTTACCTGGCAAGCAAGGTACAATCTCAAACCCTTCACAGTTCTTGGTAGCTACTACAGATTGTTTGAAGACCTAGACACTGTCCACCGTATAGAAGTAAATCCCTTCTATACATCCCAAATCACCAGGAACAAATAAATGGGGTAAACTCTTAGGCGGGAAATAACTCATGACAGCCTGAGGAGTTAGAAGACATCCGCTTCCTGTTGGTTTGGGATAGGCCAACACTCCTGGAACACTTCGAATGTTTTTGCAGCAACTAAAAGAAAAGCCAACTCATGGTGGCTGAAAACAGTTTTCGGATGTAAAAACTTCCTGCGATGCGGTCTAGCAAGGAAAGGTAAGCTGGACCATTTGAAGTCTTTCTCTGAGGATGTTGAATGGGAAAGAGAATCTGAGAGCAGTAGCTACCGTCCTGACATGACAATGAGAGGTGCTGGTAGGGATCTAGTCAGAGCTTCCGAGGAAGAAAAATGTGAGTAAATAGGTAGAAAGAGAGCTACTTTATGAAGTTGAAAAGATGGCAAGAGGAAAAGTATAAATGCATAGAGCGCAAGAGAGAAGCAATGAAGCCGCGTGACCTGAGAGAAAGAGAGGGAGAGATAGAGTAGCTCATCCTGGGAGATGCCTGGACTCCTGACTGTTCTCCCTTCAGTTTATGCTCCTGTCCATGTTTGTTCCCACAGTGAAACTCAGTCCCCCGTATGTTGTTTCCATGAGTTTATGTTCCTTGCAACAACAACAAAACTCTAAAGAGAAAGTATCTTATACCAATGACACTAAGGTACCCCCTTTGTTTCCAGCTTAATTCTGAATGCTTAATAGGGAAAAAAAAAAACCCAAGTAGTTAATAGAAGATCACATATAGTAAAAATCACACACACAAGTTAGAGTTGATTACTCTTAAATATGAATCATTATGTATCTATATATTTTTTATCAGATAATCATCTTGAACTCATTGAAAATCAGTGATTAAAAAGGATCTTTTATTTATTTTTAAAAGTCACAAAAAATTTCCTCCACAAACATAAAGTCTTCCGGAGGTCTCTTTTTGACCTGATGACATCAAAAATGACATAAAAATCTATGATTAAAATGTTCGTTTGTTTGCTTGCTTATTTATTCACTTGCTCCTTCAAAAAACATTTCTTAAGATGGCTTTTATACATCTGGGCATGAAAAAAAGGGAATATTCAAATAAGAGTAAGATACAGGTGTCACTTTCTGAAAATACACAGTCTAGTGGGGTCCACAGAGAGCAAAACATCACAACACAATTATGTTTGTACAAACAGAGAAGAGTCAGATTTATAGCAGGGCTACTTAGTGAATCATTTCAGGAGGCACCATTGACTCAGACCCTGTGTGTTCTTTCTGTATATTCTTTGTATTCAGCATCTTGTATGAAAATGGTACCCTGAGGAATTGAGCAACGCTGTGGCCCTGACTTACAACCAGGTATCTCATCACACAGAAGGAAATACTAGAGTTGGATGTTGGAGTGTGTTTTGTGGTCGGCAAAAAGGGGGATGGAATGCAATCCAGGCATCAGATACTGTTCATTCTGGATTTGACTCAGCATTCTTTCCTACTTCCTTCTATGTGCATTCCTGAAATAGGGGAAGAGAGCTAAAACCTGTTTCCTAGACCTGCTGGTGGCCTAGGTCTGAATGAAATTAGGTTATGCTAATTAGATGCATTCATATGAAATTAAGTTATGCTAAGCAGATGCATTCATATGAAATTTGGAATGTGGCTCTTCTAGTAGAAGTCATTTTCTTGCTGCTATTTTAACTAGCAAATAATGTCACAGAGATGTTAGAGTTTAAAGATAGTTGAAGGGGCACTTGGGTGGCTCAGTCAGTTGAGCATCTGACTCTTGATTTTGGCTCAGGTCCTGATCTCAGGGTCATGAGGTCCAGCCAACGTAGGGGTCTGTACCCAGCAGGGAGTCTGCTTGAGATTCTCTCTCTCCCTCCCCCCACCCACCGTTCCCTGCTCTCTCTCTCAAATAAATAAGTAAATCTTAAAAAAAAAAAAAAAAAGAAAGATAGTTGTAACAGCTAGACTTAATATCCCAACGTCTGGTGGATGTAAAAGCAGTTAGAGAATCACAGGAGCCAACATCAGAATACCCGCGTCTAGTTACCAACATCGTGTGTCTGTGAACTCATCACTCCAATAGCAGACCCATGATTCCCCTTTTGCCAGCCCTTCTAATCATTTTGTAAGCATTTAATTTCCTGCATCAAATCCCTTTCTGCTTGAAATATCTATTTACTACGTGAAACTCTGGCTGATACAGCATGTTCAAAGGCGAGGAGCTATGAGGAAAAAATCCTGTGGTCAGAGAATGACTAGCTGCTAGGTATGTTGGAGCCAAAGATGGAGAGCGGATGAAAAAGTGTGTTTTGCAAAGATTGTAAAGAGTTTTAAAGTTTTGCTTCTCCCAAATACATGGCGTCCAGTAGATTTTCATTAAATGTTTGTTGTATGAAATAGTATTTAAAATTTGTAGAGTTTGACCTTTGTCTTATAGGTAGTTGAGATTTGTGCTTCTCATTTATAATTGCCAGGGATAACATGGAGAAAGACTTGGAAGGGGCTAAGGACAGAAAGGCTATCACAGATCGGTCTGTAACTTGTAAGGCTATTGAAAAAAAAAAACCAGTTCATAAATGTGGTTACATTTTATGCAAGGTTTATCATGCGATTTTAAATAGTTAAAATATCAATAAAATCACACTTTGAGTTACTGAGAATCTGAAAAAAAATTAAATATTCATCAAGATCACATACTTTGAAAGCTGTCAGGTGGAAGCAATTATAAATTTGTTAACATTATTGCCGCTTGGTGGCATCAATTTGGCTGGTAAAAAGATGCTTTTCACACATATTTAGTCAGTATTATATGAATTTGTTTACGGGGCTTAGACTGTCAGTGGGTGATTTGGGGAAAGCGGCTGTATTTTATCATATAATATTATTATGTGGGATGTTTTGTATTCTTTAACAGTGTCATCTGGAGGTCATTTATAGTGGTGCATTCCTGCATTTGCTGAGAAATATGTCCCCAAACTTTGGAATGAAATTTGGATGTGGGGAAATGTGAAGATCAAATACTGCACGACCTATCTTGCTAATTCATTTAAGAGAGGAAACTTTAAAATATTGGACATTGGTTGAGACAATAAAAAGGAACTTTCAAGCAAAAAGGTGCTAAAATTGTTGGGAGAGTTACAGTATGTAAGAAGACACTTCCTCTAACTCATATTTTTTATGGGAAAATTAGCTGAATTGTGTGAATTTTAATTTAAAGTCTTTGGAAACTCCCTTTTGTATAAAATATGACTGTCTACACATATCTCTGTGATATCACTTACCACAACATACTATAAATATTTTCATGTATGTCTGTGTGACAGAAAGAATACTATGTTCTTTATCTGCCCATTTCATTTCTTCCTGGCCAAGTAGATCCTATCTCCCATCCTTCTTTATAGTTAGGTTGGGACCATATGATGTATATAACTAGAAGCCTTGATTATAAAACCCCCTACACAGTCTTCTACATTCTACCTTCCTTTTCCACTTTTATGGCAATTTTTAAGATCACATACTGAAGTTAATGGAGCCACTAAGTAGAAAGAGCCTGAATTTCCGAGTCACTGCATAGAACCCCCCTCACGGTCAACCAATTCCCTTCCCACCACACACATTTTGATCCATATTAGGCTGTGATAGAAACTGGAAATTAACCTTCATTATGCTAACTGCTGAGATTTTGACATTGTTTATTACAGAATCAAACCCACTCTGTCTCATTAGATCGTGTGTGCTCCCTGAGCTCAGAGGTCTTATTTTCTTCATGTCTATCTCCGGGATATCTACTATCGTATCTGGAACAATGCTTAACATTTAGTAAGTATTCAGTATATATTGAACAAATAAATGAATGAGTATTCTAGACAAGAGATAAGAGGTACTTTTAACTGAGGCATTGACAGAAGGTTGTCTAAGGGTAACTATTTAAAGAGCTCTTCATGGATGAAGGGGAGTGGCAAGTACAGGCTTCCAGTTATAGAATGAATAAGTCACAGGGATGACAGGCACAACATAGGGAACATAGTCAATGGTATTGTAATAGCGCTCATTGTATGGTGACAGATGGGAGCTACAATAGTGGTGAGCACAGCATAACCTATAGACTCGTCAAATCCCTGTTATACACTGGAAATTAATGTAACATTGTGTGTCAACTATAATTCAATTTAAAAAATTAAGATGTCTTCAGTTTTGAAATTATTTTAAAAGAGAAGGTTTACTTTAAAAAATTTTTTTTTTTAATTTTATTTTTTGACAGAGAGAGACATAGCGAGAGAGGGAACACAAGCAGGAGGAGTGGGAGAGGCAGAAGCAGGCTCCCCGCCGAGCAGGGAGTCTGCTTCTCCCTCTGACCCTCCTCCCTCTCATGCTCTCTGTCTCTCATTCTCTCTCTCTCAAATAAATAAATAAAAAATCTAAAAAAAAAAAAGAGTATATAGCTCTTAAACACATAGCAAATACTGTGTCAGTATTCATATCTCTTTTTAACAATGTTTCCGAATATACCTGGGATTGTTACAAATGAAAAGCAATGTGTAATGAAATTAATTTCATGTACAAGTTTTGGAGTTAGTTTGATTTATTTTAATTCATGATGCCATATGCTGTAACCTAATTAACTCTTTAATTTATTATGTGATTTAATTTTTTAAGCAGTTTTATGTTTACAGGAAAATTGAGTAGAAGATCCAGAGAGCTTGCATGTAACAGTTTCTTCTCCAGTTTTTCCTATTATTAACATCTCACATTAGTGTGCAAGACGTTATCTTGTGCAAGATGTGCAAAATGATTGTTATAATTGATGAGCCAATCTTGATACATTATTACTCAGTAAACTCCATAGTTTATGTTAGGGTTTATTTTGGGTTGTTCACTGTGACATGTAAATGGATGATGACATGCAGCCACCATCCCGATACAATATAGAATATGTTCCACTGCTCTTCTTATTCATCTCTTCTTTCTTCTTTCCTTCTGAAACCCTGGAAACCACTGATCTTTTCACTGTCTCCGTAGTTTTGCCTTTTCCAGAATGTCATATGGTTGGAATCATGTAGTATGTAGTCTTTTCAGATGGTTTTTTCCACTTAGCAATATGCATTTAAGTTTTCTTCATGTCTTTTCATTGCTTGATAGCTCATTTCTTTTTATTACCAAATGATATTCCACTGTATGGACGTATCACAGTTTATTTATCCATTTACCCATTAAGGGACATCTTGATTTATTCCGTATCTTGGCAATTATGAATAAATTTGCTTTAAATATTCATGTGCAGATTTTGCGTGGACGTAAGTTATCACCTCATTTAGGTATACAAAGGAGCGAAATTGCTGGATCATATGTTAGAATGTTTAGTTTTGTAAGAAACTGCCAAATTGTCCTCCAAAGTGGCTGTACCATTTTGCATTGCCACCAGCAACAAATGAGGGTTCCTATTGGTCCACATCCTTACCAACAGTTGGTGATGTCTGTGCTTTGGATTTTAGCCCTTCTCTTAGGTATGTGGTGGTTCTTCTTAAATTTTTACTTCATGGTACTTAACTCTATCATTTGTTTTTAGACAAAAGTCCTTGTTATTACGTATGAAAAGTAGAGGAAAATAGGAAATTGAAGTTTACACCTGAGAATCCAGGCTTCATTTATTCGGGTCTTGGATCCCGTTTGGGTCTTAGACTCAACTTTATGAGCAAGAAGAGACTTGAGCTGGAGACCATGCCTCTGAGAATAAAAATTCTATGCAATTTACTTTATCCTGCACTCCCTCCAATATTTTCTGGCTCACTTCCAAGTGCAGGTCAAACTTCTGTGATGACTGAATGAAATGACACTGGTGTCCCTGAGGAACTGAGGAGAGAGTCTCAACTCTGGAACTAATGGCCCCACTCTTTGCCTTGAAAGTAGTTATACATAGCCCTTCTTATAAATTTGAGCTTGTTATAAAATAAACAGGTGGGAAATGGACATCAGCAGCTGGTATAAAATTCCTTTAGGTGCATTGAATCTTTTACTCTTATCCCTGCAGCTGGGAGATCTGACACATGGATACATAATGGTCATAGAATGGCTGAATATTAGGACACGTGTACAGGGCTAACGACACCAATACACTTGCTTATTGCAGAGCACTGCAGATCTGTTAACATTCTGCATTGACTATCAGGTGCTGAGTGACATTTTTAAAGGTGTTGAGAATGGATAAGCTAAATTCCTCACCAGAAAAGCACTTTCTGCCATGGTTCATACTTCCCTTTTGGCATAAGCTTCAGGATGACTGTTCTAAGTTTGATCCTCATATGTAAATATTGTTTGTAAGATAAAGGTCAAAAATTCACGTACTTCTAAAAAATTCCCACCTTCTACCCACTACTGATGCCGAGAAGAGAAGGTGGAGAATGGGTAATAGATGTTTTACTTGATGCATGGTCATGTTATAGAAAAACCTATTTTTCTTATTTTTTAAATGGAAAGCCAGGGTAAGCCTGGCTGACAGGCCAACTGACTATGTTATGATAGTACTAGAAGCCAACTTATTTGTTAAATATACTTCAGTGCAGCCATCTGGTGACTTAATGATATTGAAATTTATCTAAAGGGGTCATAAATTCACTTTTATATGTTTTGATGTTATAGATAAAGAAATTATTGGTACTTTTCACTGATAATTTAATTATAAGTTACACATAGCTTGTGCAGTACTAGATCTAAATATCATTAGTGCATGCTCATTTACTGCAGGATATGTACAGTGGAAGAGGGCAAGAAGGAGATATGTTTCAGCTTGATTTCAAAATAAGAGCCAGTGCATTAAAGCTATTTTGTAAATACCAGAAGCATAGAGGATATTTTGGCATCTAATCATTAGTTATATGGTATGATTGCTTAGACATCATAGTAAGGCCAATAAAAGTTTAGCGACTATGGTCAATTATATTATTTTTTTTTTTTAAGATTTTATTTATTTATTTGAGACAGAGAGAATGAGAGACAGCATGAGAGGGAGGAGGGTCAGAGGGAGAAGCAGACTCCCTGCCAAGCAGGGAGCCCGATGCGGGACTCGATCCCGGGACTCCAGGATCATGACCTGAGCCGAAGGCAGTCGCTTAACCAACTGAGCCACCCAGGCGCCCAATTATATTATTCTTCAACAAATATTCAGCCTTTTCTCTTGCCACTGAGAGAAATGTAATTCTCCACCCCGGCAAATTTTGGGCCTGATCATGTAACTTGCTTTAACTAATGGAATAATGGCAGAAGTGGCATTTTGACAACTCTGAACTTTAAAAGACATTACAAGTTTTCACCAACTTGTGGAGCACACCTAAATCCAATTCACAGCCTGAAGCACACCTTCAGCACACAACTTACAGCCAGCCAGAAGCGATGTGAATATGATCTGAGTATTTGTAATGTAAGTCATTAAGATTTTGAAGTTTTTCTTTTTCCTTTTTTGTAATGGAGCATAATATTCTTGAGGTTGACAAATGGAGGTATTGATACTTAGAAGTGAAGCATTTTCCACAATAACAACAAATAAATAAATAGTTCTAGCATTGGCTTGGGTGTGGTTGGTGTGTGGCAAGGAAATTCATAGAGTCCAGAAAAATGGCTACCCATGTTATGCAATAAGGAAATAGTTAGCTAAACTTTTGAATGAAAATACCTAGCAGGCTGATAATGAACTTAAGATAGTTAGTGTTTGGAGCTGGTTGTCATTCAATATGCTTGTAGAACTAACATAAGAAAGAATAAGCTGAGAAAGGATCTATGTGGTTTGCAAGGGAACATAGAGAGTCAAAGGGAACCTAGAGGACGAGGAAACGAAATGGTTTTTCATTTCTAGATAGTCAAGATGAAAATGAGAAATCCCTTGAGCCGAAATGCTAATTGATACTCATGACATAGCCTGGGAGCCAAAACAAATCAAGGTTGTGACAATCACAGATTTCTTTAAGACTTCTGATTAAATTCATGCAGCTTCCAATAACTCCTTTCACTTGGGTAAGGCTGAAGAAAAGTGACAAAGGACTTGGTCCCAGGGAGGGCTGATAAACATAAAGCATTTGTAACTAAGTCTAGTGAGGGAGACATGGCTTAAAAGGAATTTTGACATGGCTATAGCCCTGGAATAAAAACACGAGTCAGCAAAATTTCTGAAAGAGTTATATTACTAATGGTACAGCAGCCTGGATGTAAAAGGTATATGACCATAATAAACAGAAACTGACACTTGGCCTTCCAATTCTGTGGGCTAGGAGCTGGCTGAGAAAGCAGCTCAGCCCCCCAAATCTCATAAACCCCAATGACCTCTTAAGATAGGAGAAAGAAAATAATGAGGGAAAAGGTCTTCCCAGATGGTGGTCCAGTACCTATGGAGGAAGTCGATTGGGTAGCTATTCCCAGGGAGCCAAACTGGGCCTAATCTAGAAACATACCCTACCCCCAAGAATAGGGAGATCTTGCAACATTTGGCCAGCAGGGTTTCCGAATTGCTATGGACCAGTGATTGCTTTGTGTTTCTCACTCTGCCTTTTCAGATGGTGATGTGTGTTGTGGTTAACCTGCTTTGTCCTGCAACTGTGCTGTGTGTGTGTGTGTGTGTACGTGTATCCAGATACGTTATCTTTTTATTGCAGAGGTCTCAAAATCAAAAGGACCCACATTTAGACCTTTTTTTAATTTTTAATTTTAATTTTAATTTTTTTTTATTTATGTTCAGTTAGCCAACACCTAGTGCTCATCACAACACATGCCCTCTTTAATACCCATCACCTGGCTATCCCATCCCCTAACCCCCTTCCTCTCTGAAACCCTCAGTTTGCTTCCCGGAGTCCATAGTCTCTCATGGTTTCTCTCCCTCTCTGATTTCTTTCCCTTCAGTTTTCCCTCCCTTCCCCTATGGTCCTCTGTGCTATTGCTTATGTTCCACATATGAGTGAAACCATATACTTGTCTTTCTCTGCTTGACTTATTTCACTTAGCATAATCCCCTCCAGTTCCATCCATGTAGATGCCACAGTAACTTCTTTCAAGACACGTCTCCAAAGGCAAGGGAAACAAAAGCAAAAATGAACTTTTGGGATTTCATCATGACACATTTAGACCTTATATAGACACTACTGTGACATGTTGGATTTGGACCCTGGTGCCATGATTAGAGGCCACTTTTGGATGTCTCCCTTTCCTGCAATGGAGGTGAGTACATTTTGTGTGCAAAGAAACAAGTGAGTGTGACCAAGATGACAGACTGAGGTAGACTGTATTACTGGTCATCAAATAGTCACTCTCCACTTGAGAAGAGTGTATTTCCCCATTCTGCTGATGTTGGGCTTAGCCATGGGACTTCCTTTGGCCAACAGAATGTGGAAGTCACATTGCAACAGATCTGAGATGAAACTTCATGGAGTATTTGAGTTCTCACCAGCTCTCTTGTACCCTTGCCCTTCATCACATGAGCGTCCCATCCAGGTGGGGGTGTTCCAAAGCTGGGCCCTAGGATAATAAGAGATGCAAGGAGCACATCTGGACCCGATCCACAGTCCTGGAGCAGATCCACCTGCATGTAATGTGGAGGAGAAATAAATATTTGTTGTCAAAAACTATGAGGATTTTGAGGAGGTTTATTATTCAGGTAATCCTGGTGAAATCTAATACTATAATTTCCAAAATTATTGTTTCCTAGTGCCAGAGCCAGAAGAGAACCTAATTGCCTAATGTTTGGACCAGTACTTTAGGCAAACAGCCTGTTCAGTAGTCCTAAAGGATAAATAAAATATATTTGCAAAACCAAGTATTAGAAATTACTGACTAGAAGGGTTAGAAGAAAATCTTAAAAAATAAAGAAAATCTTTTTTTTTATTATGTTCAGTTAGCCAGCATCTAGTACAGCGTTAGTTTTTGATGTAGGGTTCAACAATTCATTAGTTGCATATAACACCCATTGCTCGTCACCACATGTACCCTCCTTAATACCCATCACAGGTTTTATTATTGTTCAGCCATATTTACTCTTCCCTGCAACAATTGGCTAAGAGTAGACAAACTGAAAAAAGAGATACTTGATAATGATGATCAGTTTCCATCTTTTAGACCGGAGGATTTTTATGATCAGTGGAATCATTGTCACAGAGAAAAAGAATTGAACTAATATTTTTCTCTGATTTTATATACTTGTTTTTATTTCTGAGTGACGGCGACATATACTACATTGAAAAGGGGGTAAAAGGTCTTTTTCAATTATTATTGAAACTTAGAACATATCAATTAATTAGGGACAATCTTTAGAGTTTCCTTGTAAAAATTATCTTTTTGACATTCTAATGCGATCTGCCTCGAAGCTGGATTCTCTAAAGCAGTGATGACTGAGTACATGATTAATGTATTCAGAGGTAGTCAAAATACATTATTTACTGCTTATTTAAATATTATTCCTTCTTTTTTTGTCATAGAAAAATGAAACACATACTGTTAGATTGAAGAAGGAAAAGAACATCTGTTGGGCAGCAGAGGATGCTTTGATACCTGTGGAACCTCAGTCTGGCCTGGGGGATTATTCATATTTGTTGTTATTGAGTTCATGAAACGGCCAAGTGGCAGAGGTAAAGATCTGGGATGATTCAGTCTGGCACTCACATTTCATTTGGGCTTGATGTCCAATACTAAGACTAGCAGAGTGACAGACCCAAAAACTTTTGGGATCAATGATCTCCCCAATATGATACTTGCAGCCTACATACCAACTTCTTTAATAGTTTTGAGTAGTTTCTATTATTTGTCCTTAAGAGCTGCATTGAGGTTCTCCTTAAGAGCTTGGGATCGAGGTAAATAGAGTTGCCATCTGAGAGTTAAATAGTAAACAAGGTTTAAAGAGAGATGTAGTCGTGGTAGAGGCTAAAGGATTTAGCCCTGGGACAAATGTATCAGGTAGGATATATTAACATAACTGATGAAAAGATGGAGGATTAGTCCTATAAGCTAGCACAAATTGTCAGAAGCAAATGATGACTGTGACTTTCTAAACATTTTCTAGCCACCCCCACCCCCCACATCCACACTGGAGCTCTGTGTTCTACTACAAATGTTCAAGGGAAGCAGAGCAATACTCAACATCCATCTGTTGGATGCTGCACAGATACTAGGTACCTCATAGTTGGAATATTAGACAATACTACATTCCATTCAGTGAGGTCATATCCTTGAAAAGCTGGGTGTTCAGCAGTTCCTATGATTAGAAGCAAGTACCACATGAAAATCAACATGGAATTGGAAATGAGGGTGTTGTCGTCCAATCTGACTTCAAGGTTTGAAAAGTTGTGTAGTGTCCAACAGAGGCACACTTATTAGTAATTTTGGTTATTTAAGAATTAAATATAAATATATATTTTTTCAATTATATGCATTATTTTTTTTCAAGTGGTTCTATGTTATTAACAAATAAGTACTTATTAAATTGATTGGCCCTTGCTACTTTACAAAAGGAACCATTTGGTATTTCCTTTGTCCCACAGGCACTGTGAAAAACATTGTGAGGCACTAAGGGTACTGTGAACTGAGAAAATTTGGAAGCCTCTGGTCTGGACTGAATGGAGAGTGGTGGCTCCATTTGAATGTAGACTATACCTGACAGACACAATTCTTATTGTGTAAATGAGACCATTCTACTTTATTTATTTATTTATTTATTTATTTATTTATTTATTTATTTTTAAGTAATTTCTATCCTCAACATGGGGCTTGAACTCATGACCCTGAGATTAAGAGTCACATGCTCTACCAACTTAGCCAGCCAGGCTCCCCCATTCTATTATATTTAATGTCAGCACACAATGGATTCACATAACTAACTTCTAGTTCCAGTTCCTTATCACCAAGCATCTTTCAGGTTCAATATCCATTTCCTTTAGAGGAATATTGCTCAGGCAACTTAGTAACTGTACCATTAATTATAAATTAATAAACAAGTACTTTTGCTATAGTTATATTTCCTTCACAGCTTTCTTAAACAAAGAGAATGAACTTTTAGGGGATATGAGAGCCATACAAATTCTCTTTATAAATTTATACATTCTGATTATACATCTGTCTCAAGTTACTCCTGAAAGTCCATGGCTGGTTGGATGATAGATACTTCTGAGCTTAGAAGGCTGAGGATCAGATTCTGGTCCATAGAATTTCAATATGGTAATGGTGCGATTCTCTTAGGCTTTTTGGAATACAACAGTCTGGCTTACTTCAGGTGTTACCCTTGGGTTTTTTTTTTTTTTTTTTCCATTTTAACAAAATCTGGAGGCAGTCTGCCTGGATTCATATCTTGTCTCTGCCACGACCTAGTTGTGTGACCTGGGGCCAATTACTTAATCTCTTTGTATTTCAGTTTTCTCATCTATAAAATGAGGATAATAATAATTACTTTAGAATGTAGTTGTGAGGATTAAATAAAATAATACATTTTAAGTTCTTAGAACATGCCTGGCATATTCTAAACCCTAAATAATATTTCTTCTTATTTTTGTTGTTGTCCTTCTGAATATTATTGCTATCTTTGTTCATATTTGCCTTGTTTCTTTCATTTTTTAAGCTTCTACATTTTCATCAAATTTTTCTATGTCCACACCGAACATTCAAATGTAAGTTGGATGTCTCATGAAAGTCCTGACTACAATCCAAGTCTGTGAGTGTGGCAAGTCAGTAATATCAAACATACTTCATTTGCTCATCTATATTTGCATGGTCCTCTCAGTTAGGGAGAGAGCCACGTGGCCAGTTTCGGTCAATCACATGTGAGTGAGAGTGAAAAGGGATTTTTAAAGTGATTCTCCAGTCTTCTCCCTACCTCAGCAAATAGGAAGAACTTGTGTCTTAGAGGGCGCCTGGGTGGCTCAGTTGGTTAAGCGACTGCCTTTGGCTCAGGTCATGATCCTGGAGTCCCGGGATCAAGTCCCACATCGGGCTCCCTGCTCAGCAGGGGGTCTGCTTCTCCCTCTGCCCTCTTCCCTCTTGTGCTCTCTGTCTCTCATTCTCTCTCTCTCAAATAAATAAATAAAATCTTAAAAAAAAAAAGAACTTGTGTCTTAGAAAATGTAGCTATGAGATAGTTGTGCCTCCATTAACCTGGATCTCTTCATAACTTAGAGAAGTAGGGTCACCAGGCTATGTACTATCATCAAGAAATAAACACGTTATGTGTTAAGCCACTGAGATTTCCCAGGTTAGCTGTTCTACACCATATCTAAGCTCATACAGTGAGTGCAAATGACCCCTAGGCACCTACTTCATAATAGTGAGCTAATATCAAAGGAATAAGTTATGTTTACAAATACTTGCTGAAAAACCTGAAAGTATAGTATACACTTCATTTGACTTGGGGTCTTTAGAACAGTCACTGACAGTTGTCAGCTGGGGCTCTGCTCATCTGTAAGGCTTACTGATTTGGATGTCCAAAATGGCTCATTCACAAGGCTGGTAGTTGATGCCACCTTTCACCTGGGAGCTGATTTGGGGATTTTGACCAAAACACCGATATTTGGCCTCTCCGTTTGGCCTCAGCCTCTCACTTTATGTCAGCTGGGTTCTCAGAGGGAATAAGCCCCCAAGAATGAGCATTTTAAGAGAGCCAGGGCTGAAGCCACAGTCAGTGAATGGTCTAAACTTGGAAGTCCCAGAATGTTCCTTCCAGTGCATTCTATTAATCAAATAAATAAATCACTGAGGGTAGCCCCATTCAGTTAGAGTTTACTCCTCAAAGGGAAGAGTGAAAAAGAATTTGCGTTTGCAGCCATCTTTAATCTATCATACCTCCTCCTCTAAAACACACATTTCCACTCACCCACATTAATTAACACCACATTAAAATTCACTCACACATTAAAATTCTTGCAAGCAGAGCAGTCATGCTTTATCATAATTGAATATCTGTACTAGTGCCTATTTCTGGGATTTTGTCCATTTTTTATGTTCAGTAGTAAATTAAATGGCACCGAAACATCTTTGAGTTTTTCCCAAGGTCTTCTACAGTGCCTAGATTTTAGATATTTAATAAATCTATTTTGAATAAATGAAGGACACATATATATTCTGTATAAAAAGTCAAAGTTAACAGCTTATCAAATTAACACATAAAATGTAAATACATAAAGAATTTTTTTCTTTCTGTGTGGGTGAAGACTTTCTATTAAGACAGGAAAACAGTTGGAAGCTTCAGGGGTTATTTTCAGTTTCCATATAAAGAGTGATAAATATACTCTTTTGGGCCAAAATACCTACTGACTTGAGTGAATAGTGTTTCTGACAAAAGGTAGGAAGAACCAAACATTTCAAACTTAGGAAAAATGCCCTAACATAAAGATGACTACTAATATATATATTTTTCATAGTGCAGCCAGAAGAAAAAGGCAATCTCCTAAGAATTCTTAAGAAAAGTATTACAATTAGTGTTATTGAGAGTTTAGGACGCTTTCCCCACCTTTACTTGGTTTGTGAGTATATTGGCTTATTCTGAGTTTGCATCAGTTTCAAACTCAGAGGATGTGAAATAGAATTGCCAATATTATGTCTACATATTCATGGAAACCAAATGAAGCTTGAGTCATATAATTTGTAACAGGACTAAAGGAGAATTGAACTTGCTTCTCCCCCTACTGCCCCTGCCACCATGACAGAAGGAGCCCTAGAATGAGCAGAAAGAATGTACGCCTTCTAAACTAAAGTCCTGAACCATTTAGAAATTCTTTCCCTTTCTATTAATTACATATTTTAGTTTGATGTTACGTTCAAAGTGTAGTGTCCTACATGAGCCCAAAGACACTCCAAAATAGTCTTTAGAATTCTCTCCAGAAGAGAAAACTCTGTTAGAAATGAGCATATATAGCAAAACATAGAAAAAAATTGTTTTAAATTTAAAATGGGAAATAAAATTAATTCTGTTTGTAAGACCAGAGGCTTACAGTGTATCTTTTCAACACTGACGTCAATATCCCTTCCACTGTTTTTCATGAATTTTATTATAAAATTCCTTGGCTTCACACTGCACTAGTTTTACCAGTTTTTTTTCCCCTAGACCTGTGTGAAAAATTGAGTACTTCTCTATTATTGTACTGATTGTTATTTATTATTAAAGAGTTTTCTCCCCTCTTGTGCATTTGCTTAAATAATTCCATTTAAATTTAAATCGTAATTATAGAAATCAAAATCTACTCAATGTACAAGCAAATTAACTGTTTACTTATAAAATAGTTAAGGTACTTATATTTTTCTTAGAATTCAAGGGAGATCAACATTCTTTTTGAACTACTCAGTGAAAACAGATTTTCAAAATTCAAGAGGAATATAAATTGAAATTCCTATCTTAATAGAAAGAGAGAATTTTTTGTACAAATTAAGACTTTCTTGCAGTAGTTTAAATAATTAATGAATTAAAGATATTTTCCTCTGGCAATTATCGAAGTATAAAACCACATCTAACTTTATAAAATATCAATTGATTTCTAAAACTGTAAATGCAAGTCGTATTTTAATGTATCACAAAAGACCTGATTGTAAAACTGGCAATTGTCTTCAAACGTTGTTAATTTGAAAAAGAGCAAATTAGATTTATCAACTAATAAATATATAATGAAATAATAAGACAGATTTTTATCACCATGCCTAGAAAGGGCAATTAAAAGGAGGCACAAGGAAGGAGGATTATCTAAGACCGTAGAAGACATCTTCTATGCCCTGTGGTACATGGGATATGTGAGTGGAAGAATCTGATGGTGGGAGGGAGGTAGACAGGAATAATTCTCTGGTATTTTTCTGAAGGCCTGTAGGCAGTCTTCTGGTGTCTAATGCATTTGTATTTTTTAAATGCTTATTGCAGGTGACGTTCTTATATATGTCTGAAATAAACGTTATAGAGTGGTCAATGCAGTGATTTAGGAAAGATTACCATAATGACTCTCTGTTTCTAAAATTCTAAAAGGAAAGCAGCATGAATTTAATATCCACTAATTCAGACAATTATATGATATGCAAAATAGTAAATAGATAAAATGTATGTTCTTTAGGCTTATCTTCTTCAGAGTTTTAGGAAATTTATATTGTACAATTGGGTCTTAAAAGCAAGATCTAAGAATTGGTCGTTGGTAAGGAAATTGTCTAATTACTAGTTTCTATCTTTTTTTTCCCAGAAAAAAAATCTAGAGTCTGGATATAGTTAGCTAGAGTTGAATAATAAATAGAAAATAAATAAACAGGTCCATGTAGCCAAAAGGTTAACCACATACAAAAGCTAGGCATTTTTTTTTTTAAGATTTTATTTATTTGAGAGAGAGAGAACGAGCAGGGGGAGAAGAGGGAGAGGGAGAAGCAGACTTCCCGCAGAGCAGGGAGCCCAATGCAAGGAGCCCGACACAGGGCTCGATCCCAGGACCCTGAGCTCACGACCTGAGCTGAAGGCAGATGCTTAACCTGACTGAGCCACCCAGGTGCCCCCAAAGCCAGGCATTTTTAATAATTACAGCGTTCTTCTCCTACATTACCTTGTTAACACCTTCTATTCCATATCCATGGCATGATCTTTAGAAACTGAATCTTGTAATATTATATTATAATATCAGCCCTTTTCAAAACCATACTCATAAGAGGACTTGTGACTATTATTACTGAGCTATAGAGATCTGTTGTGTAGGAAATATTTGCCACACTTTGTGGCACCCAGCATTTGCTGATGGTCTTCCTCCATTTGGGAATGCAGTTCCATGGTAGAATTTGAGAACTGTTCCTAGCTGCATTGCCTTCAGGCATGATTTTCTGTGTGTTCAGTTGTTTCAACCAAGATTACTCACATTTTTTCATCTCTCTCTCTCTACTTAAAACACACACACACACCACACACTTCCTGACAAGGAGGTGCCTTATTTTCAGATGTTGATTTATTAAAATACATAATCTTTATATATTTTTTTCTAGTATTTTCCTAAAGACATGAGAAAAAATATCTTGAGTAGAAAAGAATTATAAATGAAAAATATTTCAACATTCGTCAAACTTCCTTTTTTTTTTCATGTGCTGGGCATTAGAACTTGATAACGAAGATAAAAAGAATAATATCAATGGTGAGGTCAAGATGCAAACTTTTTTCTCATAGTGATTTATATACTTATCAAAATTAAACCAGATTTATTACATATCCAATGTGATTTCTTTAACACATACACACATTACAGAGTAATTCCTGCTCTCATGGAGAGCAGCAGGTGTGCTGAAAATGAGTTGCATGCATTCTACAACCAGGCTGGTCAACCTGCAGTATTTGCAGAGTGGTTTGTGCACCATTTACAACCAAACCACCCAGGGTGCACATCTCAGAGCTACAAGTCAGAATCTTCAGGGAGGGGATCCAGGAATTTTCTGGAGACGCCTGGGTGGCTCAGTCAGTTAAGCATCTGCCTTCAGCTCAGATCATGATGCCAGGGTCCTGGGATCGAGCCTCGCATCGAGCCCCGCATCGGGTTCCCTGCTCAGGAGGAGTCTCCCTCTCCCTCTGCCTGCCGCTCCCCCTGCTTGTGCGCACTCTCTCTCACTGACAAATAAATAAATAAAATCTTCAAAAAAAAAAACTATTAAAAATATTCATTCTCTGGATGGATGTAAGTCACAGTAGGGAAATTTGGAGGGTAAAGTGTAAATTTCTTCTCCAGAAAAACTTAACTCTTAAAATGAAACTAGAGAATTAATAATACCTTCAATGCTTTGCAGAATATTCAGCACAGGTTGTAACAGTTACTTTTTATAAATGCATCATTTCATAGACTAAGTTTAGGATGACAACAGTCTCCTCATCCAACAGAAAACTGTGACAAATATACATCGTTTCAAATTCTTTCAAATAGGAAAAGCCTTAAGATTAGGATTAGAATACAATGGTCCTAAAATTTTAGTTGTGTACACCATTTAATTCCTTGCTATTTTGATTCCTTAAGCTTCTTTTTTTCCTGCAACACAATTATGTCAAGCTTCTGCAGTAAGACAGAATGGGGCAAGTATTAATAGTCCTGTTTAGGCCATAACCCCAAAGGGTCTCAACAATCTATTTAATTTGACTATGACAACTAACCCAGCTATAATATTTCAACAGGGTTGAATAGTCACTCAGAACTACCTTTTAGAGTATCTTGACTCAGGTGTAGGCTGGACTAAATACTCAAAAGTGCACTTTGTTATGCCTGTTTTTGGTAGATCATGCATATATTATGTGTTAGTCAGAACCTTCTAACAGGTCTGTTTTTGTTGCACTATTTGTCCTGGCTGAGGATCTTAGTTTTATGGTCACTAGAATCTTGAGAAATACTTGTGTCTTCAACCCCTTACCTTACTACAGACCATAATCACTATCAGAGTTACAGTCCAAGCAGGTAGACTAATGTAGAATTACAATATACATTTTTCAACATTTCCTTTTGGCTAATGCTAGTTAGAACTATTGTATCCTTTGCATGTAGAATTACAACAACTAGTATAAATGAATTAGTTAAATAGGTATTAGAACACTGGGAAGATTCAATGGAATGGCTTTGGGTTTAAAGTCTTAGAGATTAGGGAAAATCTTCCACTCTGCCTTGGTGATATATTCACTGAGATCATGTCCAAATCTATCCTTGGAAGAGGCGATTGTAATACCAGCTCTTAACCTATGTTTTGTTTATTCATTCAAAAGGTTGATAGGTGACATCCTTTAGAATAGACATGCCATGCACTAACATCATTGAACACATTCATTCTTTTGCTTGTTTTTTCCAATGATATCCAGTCTTTGATGTTGATCATTTTTGTTGGCTCATTAATTCAATTTTCCTTTGTTCAATAAAATCTCCAAATGCTGATGTTGAATTGCCAGGAATAAAGATACTGATGATAGAAATGGCACCAGAGAAATCATTGCTATTCTTGGCCACAGACATTTCCAGTCTGAACAATAGCTGTTTTCTTCATAGCTTTCACCAGTCATATTTTAAGCAGGGATTTTGTGAGCTCAACAAATGAATGGAAAAGGCTGCAAAATACGTTGCAGAAATATCTCACAGGTAAGCAGGAACTCTGGAATAGATTATTAGAACAGAAAAGCTATAAAGGGATGTCTAGGGCAAAAGACAAAGCAAAACTGCTGACGTGTGCTTTAAAGTATGGTGTAGTTTGGTCAGCAGCTTAGCCACCGTTTTCCCACCTGATTTTGAATCCCTTGCTATATGGAGAATAAAAGGAGGGAGGCCAAAAGATTAGGCTATTTGAAGATTTAAAAACTATTAAGAATGTAAGTTTCACAAGAATAGAATGGTCTTAAGGTATTTCAAACTCAGTGTAATAAAGTTCGTATCCTTTTTAATGATAATTACCGAAATAAAAATTTTCAGATTGCAGATACCCAAATAGAGAGTCACATCTAGAGTTTGATGGATATAATGATAATTAGGGAGGATAGAGATAACATGCTTATACTATAGATTTCTTCCTTTCCTGGCTTTTCCCTCAAAGCATGAATGGGAGGTAACATATATAAAGAAAACTGTATCTAATTGCAAAACAAAACAAAACAAAAATGCAGAGTAATAAGGAGTTTACTAAAAATTACCTAAGACCAAGGGAAATTTCCTAAGTTTATTCGAATCTTTACCTTTTTACCTCTCCAGAGACCCTCAAGAGTGATGGCTGCCCCTTCAACAGTCTCTTCCAATCTTCAAAACCTTCCTTTTAGGGGCATTTGGGTGGCTCAGTCGTTAAGTGTCTGCCTTCGGCTCAGGTCATGATCCCAGGGTCCTGGGATCGAGCCCCACATCGGGCTCCCTGCTCAGCGGGAAGCCTGCTTCTCCCTCTCCCACTCCCCCTGCTTGTGTTCCTGCTCTCGCTGTGTCTGTCTCTGTCAAATAAATAAAATCTTTAAAAAAAAAAAAAAAACCTTCCTTTTGCTATACTGTTTTCTTTTCACTTCTTAGTCATCTCTCTATAATTTGAATCAAGATAATCCTTCCTAGGCTCTTTCCTTTGGATCACCACTGCTATTCTTAGCTATCAGAGGTATAATTAAAAATCCTCATTATTGGATAATAATAGTAGTGGTGGTTGGTGTGGGGGGAATAGGAAGACAGACTGTACTTTCTTTTTTGTCTTAACACATAAATAAAAACTCCCTGGCCTAACATCTCTAGTTCTCAAGGCTCTTAAAAGATAGACCAGACTGAAATATGTCCCTTGTTTTCCCACCTGACTAAGGGACAAAATAATTAGTGTTCCTCCTCTTTAATATGACACATTTCCTTACACACAGTAAACATTAAATAAATATGCACCGAAATGAATTTCACACTATGAGACAACAATACTAAGGCTGGATATAAAATTTGTGTTTAAAATTTATCTGAATGAAATATCTATGGTATATATGGTATGGTGTATCAGTGAGTTATACACTTTCTAAATTATAAAAGGTGATATAAAACTCATGTGCTATTATGATTTTATACCTTTTTTCTGTGTGCTATGCAAACTAAATCTTCTACTTTGAATATAACTATTAATAGATTTGATGATACAGAGAATAGTTTGAGCCACTTTTCTATCAAAAATTTTTTTGAGAACCAAAGAAATATAGAATGTAAAAAGCTAAGATATATGATATACAGATATGATATAACTGCATATTTTTTTTCTGCTGGAATAAATACAATATTAAGGGAAGTGCTTATAAAAGCCAACCTAATAAATGTATTGATCGGTGAAGCCTCTACTCTGAATCTTATGTATAGCCTTTTCCTTGGGAAAAACAAAGTCACATAGACCTGCAGATATTGCAGTGTAAATCTGTTCTCAAATCATTGCCTCCTTGTCATAGGCAGTCATGTGTTGGGGCCCGCTGCTACCTGCCAATTGTTAATATTCTTAGATATTCTGTAAGTGAGTCGTTAAGCAGAGCCATTAGTAAATATAAATTTATATAAACTTACAATTAAATAAATTACATTAAAATTAAAGGCATTAAATAATTAAGTCATCACTTTTTAATTACATTACTGCCTGTCACAATTATTCTTTCACTCTTCTTTTGAGGCGATTTATGTCTGTTGTATCTGTATGGTGGAACTACTATAGAATTTGGTGATATTGTACATCTCTTTCCAATTGCATAATTAAGGATGTCATGTCAGACATAGAGTGGGAATATTTTATGGGAATCTGCAAATGTTATAAATCAGGGATTGTTTCCCCCCTTACGGAGCTGGTTGTTAAACATTTACTAGCACACCACTCATTCTAGGCCACCATTTCTGTCAGGGGTATAAGAACATGATGAAAGTGATCTGTGTAGAATAAACTGCATCTTCACCATCCCAGAAATTATTCCTTAAGGCCACAGTTAGGAAAATATTATCATTCAACAGGCTAACCGATTACAATGAAAGAAAGAAATTTCGACATCCCCTATTCATGATGCATGGGAGCTTTTGCTCCTTGCCGCAGCACCTCACTGACTTCAAATTCTAGTTCATTGTATTTCACATTTAGGTTTCTGCCACATAAGAATCTTCTCTCTGAGCATCTTGAGCTTGCACTGGCAGAGCATGTGGCCTTCCTAACACAAATATACCAAGCCCAAGTCTCAGGCAAGTCTCTTGACTATTTAGTACTGATCTTAAAGCTTCTCAAATACATCTGAGTGTCAAAAACTTAGAACCGACTTTCAATTTTATCGTTAACAGATCTTGTCATATTTTTTCCCTGTCCCTCTCATCTTTTTGTTTCCTAAAAGGCAAAGTGAGAAATGCTCTGCAAGTTTTATTAAAGAAATCAAGTCCCCTTAGAGAAAGTAGTCCCCTAAAAGTGTCACATTTAGGACACTTTCTAACAGAGAGTGAAATTACATCATTTGGTGAGTGATCTGGGGGCCTGTTAAGTTAATTGGTTCAAATTCAGGTACGGTATTTTAGATGTGTTTCTCAATCTTTTTTACATATCGCCTCTCTAAAGAGAAAAATAAATAAATATAAATTCTTCCTAACAAGAGAAACTAAATACTAAGGGATAAGATTTTGTCAGGTAAAGTTGAGCTTTGGGGGCCACCAACCATTGCCATACATAAATGCTATTTTTGCACCCCCACCCCCTACCCCAGAACCAATTTTCATACTGTTGGGTGCAATGTCATCCCTGGTGAGAATGCCCATGTACTTCATTCTAAGAGTGTACTTCAGAATGTCTGTTTGTTTCCAAGTTTAGAAGATTTGCCATTAATTAGAGAAGCTGATTATACAGAAACATCACATATGTATTTGTCAAATTGGCTTCTTTCAGGTTTCAGACACCAAGTTTGACATCCAGGGATATTGTATGAACTCTTAGGCAGACTAGGGCAGTGGTATTCACTGAGATAGTCAAGGACATATGTGGCAATTTATAGTTAGATTAGCTAAAATAAAGAAATTCAATTTTACTTGTCACATTTTGAGTGCTTACTTGCAGTTCATTTGTCTTGTGTCTTTTATAATGGAAAGCACAAGTTATAGAATATTTTCTTTTTTCTTTTTAAAGATTTTATTTATTTATTTGAGAGAGAGAATGTGAGAGAGAGAGCATGAGAGGGGGGAGGGTCAGAGGGAGAAACAGACTCCCTGCTGAGCAGGGAGCCTGACGCGGGACTTGATCCTGGGACTCCAGGATCATGACCTGAGCCGAAGGAAATTGCTTAACCAATTGAGCCACCCAGGCGCCCCTAGAATATTGTCATCATTGCAGAAAGTTGTATTGATAACACTGCTCTAGAGCCTCCTACTTCAAGTGCGTTGCATGGACCGGGCACTGCTGTCTGGTTTATTAGAAAATCAGATTCCTGGGCTCCATCCCAGACCTACTGCATCACAATTTGCACTTTTCACAAGATACCCAAGGTTTCATATGAGGACACATCAGTGCCATCAGGAGGTCATTTTTTTTGTCTGCTTTTAAATATTAATTTCCTTGGAAATACATCATATTAAAATGTGTTTAATTTTTTTTTAAGATTTTATTTATTTATTTGAGACAGAGAGAATGAGAGAGAGAGAGCACATGAGAGGGGTGAGGGTCCGAGGGAGAAGCAGGCTCCCCGCCGAGCAGGGAGCCCGATGCGGGAATCGATCCCGGGACTCCAGGATCATGACCTGAGCCGAAGGCAGTCGCTTAACCAACTGAGCCACCCAGGTGCCCAAAATGTGTTTAATTTTTGAGATGTAGAGGTCAATACTCTATCTACACTATTTTTTAAAATTCAACACCCAGACAACAATTAATCATTATAAATTTACTTTATAGATAAGGATAATTATGACATGTTTATAATCTTCCAAGTTGTCTTGTTTAATTAAACAAGTTAATCATTTGCTATAATTGTTTGAACTCACACATCTCTTAAATTTGGAAACCTTCCTAATTTTATTGGAACCCTTGGTAAAAAGGAATTCAGCAAAAGAAAATCACAGGCAAAGTGCTGCTCATCGTGATGTGCCTCTTTTTTGAATCATGAAAATACTTTGGTCAACATAAGAGGAGGCAGCTCTCTGGGAATGGAACTAGATATCCACACTTGCAACTGCAAATTGTAATGCAGTTAACCCAATTTTAAAAATAAAGATAAAAATTAATCTATCCAATTATTGTATATACCAATCCAAAGGTATTTATATTATTATTCAATTAGAAAAAATAATTCAGTTCTCAAAGTTGCAGAACCACTCACTGTGGCCTCCTTTGAAACTGAGAAAAATCTCACTTCATACATATTGTATATTTCATCACCTTTTACATTAATAGTAAATTGTTTTATGAAATTTATTAACATGTCAAATATAAGAATTATTACTGTGAGTCTTAGGTAGATCATTTGAATATAATTATGTTCTACATATTTGTTCTTGAAGATGAGTATTCATTTCTTTACAAAAAGCCAAGATTCTAAGATAAGCAGTTCTTGTAAAGATGTATAGGGCTTAGTTCAGGCTCTGAAGATAATTAGAAAGTTTCGCAAATGGGCTGGTCCTGAATTCCAACTCTTGAGATAAACCAGGGATCCAAATAAAATAAGCTAATCTGGCTCAAGCTTTATAAAGTCATGCCAAAATTCCATCTTTAACGGCTAAAAATACAACATACTTTGTGGTGGCCAAATAAAAAATAATCACATTATTTTGTGATGAAGACTATGGCCCATGTCTTTCTTTGAAGTGAAATAAAATTTAATTTTATTCTGGCTCAAATTCCTCAGTTCCAAGATTACAATTTGTATACCTGAATTATTGAAGAAATCATTTAAAGTGAAATAAAAAATTTTAAACTTTTAAGCTTATAGACCTTCAAGGAGGCCTTTCCTTTTTACTCACTTATTCTCACAGAGATCTTTTCCCTCTTGCTATATTTGATACTACTTCCTAAAGTTGAAAGACAGGATATTAAAAAGCATATGTATATATGATAAGAACTCAATCACCTCCTCCCCACATTGGTTTCCAGTTGGCACGCTGCACTAAAATCTCACCATTAGGAATCTATGACTTTATCCCAAATCATATCGTCTTCAAACATCAGTTTTTATGTTGCAAAGTCCTGAGGTAGTTTTCATTTACATTCTACGGTATGAATTCTTTTATCAGATGGCTTACCTCCAGCTGTGACAGGTTACTTGAGTTTTAAAGAATGTGACTGGGAGTATATGGGACAGAAGGATCATACTAGAGCCTAGAGCACTACCTATGGATGACAGGCTTGGCCAGGGTACTAAGAGGACAGTCTAAGCTGCCGGGTACTTTGGGATGACTTGGATGGAGAGTAAGGTATTAGAAAGGGAATGTGAGGAAACAGGCTCAAATTTTATCTATGTCTCATTTTGCCCAGAACTATAAATGGGGAGACTATTAGCTGAACTAGAGCTTCCTAATTCAATCAGGAACCCTATATTTAAAAGTCTGAAGCTTGGGGAGCCTGGGTGGCTCAGTCGGTTGAGCATCCAACTCTTGGTTTCAGCTCAGGTCATGATCTTCAGGGTTGTGAGATCAAGCCTGTTGGGATCTCCACTCAGCGCAGAATCTCCTTGAGATTCTCTACTTCTTCCTCTCTCTCTGCCCCTCCCCCCACTCATGTGCGTGTGCGCGCGCACGCGCTCTCTCTCTCTCTCTCTCTCTCAAAGAAAGAAAGATCTTTAATAAAAAATAAAGCCTGAAGCTTGGTGAATTTTAAAGACTAAACTTATTAATTAAGCAGATGGAGTTTTAATTCAAAGGTTATACAAAGTAAAGTACACAAAGCAGCAAAGACTTTACAAATACCAATAAAGATGATGCAAATAAACACTCTTTTTAAAAATTTTTTGAATATTTGTGAGAAAATATTTTTTGGTCTGAACAATCTGCTGATAATTCTCACAAATATCCACTTCACTGTCACACAGCTCATGACCCAAGACAGTAGCTGTATTATAATTCACATACTTCTGGAATATAATAGAACAGTCATTGCTGTCTTACCAGTGAAAGTATCATAGTAAAGCACTTTAATAAAAAAATAATAAAAGAAATACATTTTAGTAATTGAAAATTATAAATTTATACTGTTATGATATGTTTATAATTTTCCAAGTTGTTTTGTATAATTAAACAAGTGAGCCATTTGCCATAATTGTTTATACTTTTAGAGAAAATAGTTTTTCTAAACTTGTACAAAATAACATGCATAAATAAATGCATAGAGAATAACATAATTGAATAAATGTATGGAGAGCAGAACTGATAGTAATGTAAATTCTAAGAGAATATAAAACTGCTTATAAAAATTATCAATAAAATTACATTTCCAGGAATCACAAAAATTCACCTGGATAAAAATTAACTATATTAAAAAAACTAATCATTATACTTAAGAATATATAAAAAGATTCCTACCTATAGAAACTTGCATTTAAAAAATCCAACACTCTTTGTCTATCTTTATGATATAATGCATCAATATGATGAGAACTACTTTCTGCAAAAAGTTAAAAACAACAGTTTTGAAAATAGAAAGATTTTTATAAGTATTTTCTGAGTAATATTATATCCTGTTTATGAATTAACAAAAAATTATAAGCATTTATTTTATTCACTCTAGTTACTAAATCTTCCTAGGAATTCTTAAAAAACACAATACTGCAGGAAGTATATTAAATCATTTCTAATTAGCTGAAGTACTTCTATGCTTATATGAGCATTTTTAAAGTGTCATATTTATAGACAACTAAAACTTGGCTAGCTAACTTATACTTCTTGGATTCCAAAGCTTATAACCTAGGAAACATAATAACATTTTAATTTTTATATCCCCTCACAATTCCACAAATACCTAACTGTGCTGCACTGTTTAAATATAAGCTATAAATACTCATCAGTAAATTTTTAAAACAAAAGCAACCATTTCTATTTTGTATTGAGTGCTATTAAAAATATACTGTGCATTTTATAGACATTTTATATAAATATTTTAAATATAGTACTTTACACAGAACTACATGTGATACACTCATGAACCATTAAGGGATTTTCAAAGATAATTTGAACCTTATTTCTGTTTTGCACATTCGCTTTAAAATCTAATTCTGGCATAAGATCTGTTATTTTTCATTATTAGTTATTTAATGATGTCTATTTATTCCAAGGAAGGTAGACATTTAGACATTAAGTCTTCCAATTTTCTCTCTTTCGAACTCTGATAAAATGGTACAGAATTTTCCAATGGTAGAGAATTCTGAATTTAAAAGTACAAAATTCCCAATAATATTGACAAACAGATGTCAAGTCTTCTTGATGTGGATAACCTGATGTGTCAGGCGTCAGAAGTTTTCAAACAGCAGGATTTAATATAGGGATTTTACTACTCACGCGTAGCCGGCTATTTAGGAGCAAAGGGAACCGACAAGGAGTTGGAGCAGGAAGTAGCTCCCACCTTGGGGCTGGGGAGTAAAGGGAAGAGAGCAGGGTAATCGGAAGCTGGAGGCAGACCCCTGGGCAGCGCGCTTCCTGACTGCAGCTGAGCCCGCCAAGCAGGAAGAGGGAAGCGGAAAAGGCTGAATGCTGAAACCATCTGCCACTTGCTGGCGTGATGGTGACAGGCACTGCAAACAAACAGTAATGAAAAAGTCCCTCCTCCCCTCTCCCATCTTCCAACCTCCCTCTAGTTCCTCCTTTTTGCCAAAACAAATGGGAAGTTGCTGGTGAAGTAGTCTATGAAGTGTAACCTGTGGAGTTCCAGCTACAGCTTTAGAAGCCCCTATAGAAGGATGGATTTGGAACTGAGATACAATGGATCAAAACCCCATAACTATGAAAGCAATGATTGGCAATGTTTAGTTATTACAGTTTTTGAATATACCTATCAAAGTACATTTAGCTCTAATTACAAATAAGTGTTTACATCAAACTAACCAATACTAATAAAATTTTTTTCTGCTATATAGCTATAACTCTTTGATACTTAAGTTAGTCCTGAGTTCATAGACTTACAACCTCTACATATTAGTCATATTTAACTCTACATTTCATTAGAAGTTATTGAAATGGCAAATTCAGAATATGGTGTTTTGGAGAAGAAAGAACCTTATATTTTGCATCAGAAAAACTGATTTTTAATCCAATTTCGATCACTAGCTAATTGATTTTGGATAAATCTCTTAAATTGCCTGAACCTCATATTCCTCATTGTGGGGTTTATTTAATGATATTGAATGTTATTTCAAGATTCATGGATTAGAGAGTATCTGATTCAATGAATTATAGAAGAACAATACAATAAATTTTGTTGTTTCTGGAACTGTGTGATGATATGCTATAGAAGTGACCTTACATAAATTAATGGGGCTATAGAAATATGAAGAAATTATTTGATCCACTTATTTGCTTTCAGATACATAGATGCCTTGGCACACAAAACTATAAGAAGAGATTCTTTTTAGTTATAGCACTTTGTTGAAAGAAGTATAATAGAAATGGGTCTCTGTTTTGTATAAAATTGTTGCATCATTGCTAAAGTTGGAGAAAATACAATCAGATATGCCCAGAATCAGAAAGACATTGCTAGTTATTATCTAAATTTTGCTTTTCTTCATAAATGTTATGATTTTGGGAGGAGTAAAAGTAGTTATTTTAAAAGTCAATAAATAGAAATTCCTAAATAATCCATCTAGCATATATAAAGGGGTTGAGATGTGGAATAACTTAGCATTTAGAAATCTTGCCATTTTTCTGAAATGTCAAAATAAGAATCAAAGTGACATTAGCAAAAATATTGGTTTCCAAAGTTCAATAAAATTCAGTAAAAATAAAAAAAATAATAAAAATAGAAAGGACCAACCAGACAAAAATATAAAAGAAAAACCTGGAGTCTGGATGTTGAACCCAAGCTATTATGATTCTGGAATTTATTAAAAGGAATAATTCATGGGACATTTGGAAGTAATTTTTCTGTTATATTATGCATTCATGAGCTCTTTATTAGGATATTGTGGCTACTTTTTGGTCACCGCACTTTTTAAAAGATGTGGACAAACTGGAACAGATCAGTGAAGAATGAGGAAAATGAATAAAGGGATAGAAAATAGTAACCTGAGGAAAGGTTTAAAGAATTGTGTTGCTTATAATAGAGAAGAAAAGCCCACAGGGCAGTCTGATTATTGTAATTAGATACGTGAGGTATTTTCACAAGATTATAACTAATTATCTTTTCTTCATGTGAATGTTAGCTAGAACAAAAGAAAGGTATATAATTAAAGAGCATTTTATTGTATACATACATCCCCCAAATTAAACTTGTGTTTTGTTTATTTTTCCATTTCTTTGATCTAGTGAGAGAAGTACTAGAAAGTTCCCTCGGTAATCCTTAAGAAGACAAATTTCCTTTGAGATCTGAAAGTAGATCCCTCTTTCTTTCTGAGCAAACAAAGTAGCCTCCTTTGTCTAGGAAATGGGCTATATAGGCACCTTTTGTGTTTTAGATGGTGTTGTCCCAAGACATTTAGTCTAACAATCCTTAAGAAGGCAGGTAGATAAACTGAGAAGAAAGGGCACCTGGCGTCTTTTGAGTTTGAGAAGTGTAAAGGCAAGGCTCTGGGCTTGTTCAGAACTGCAGAGACATTTCCTGAAAAAAATTTGAAACAGCACTTCCAGAGTCTGGGTAATGGCTGAATATGACTGAGAGAGATAAGCACAAGCACCTTGACTATATCAGTCAAAACAGTGTAGATCCTTGTTCCATAAAATTCTCAGAGAATAGAGGAGAATCCTTTGAAGATTTATGGACTCCATCACCTAGCGGATTGTGGAGGACCAGTTGTCAACAGAGACACCATGTGGCAAGGAGAAGCAATGGCAGTAAGAGAAAAATGAGAAACAATTTTCCCACTTAAGTAGGAGGGGTCGAAACTCATGAAGAGAATTGGATTTTCCTTCTAATATGGATATTTCAGACTGTAAGAGAGATATGATTGTGTTTACAGCCCACCTTGGAGAATTAAGAGAATATTTTTTAAAGATAAAAGAAATAATTAAAAGGTATAAAGATAACATTTAATTATTTAAAAATATTTCTTTCCTCACAAAAATCTTTTTTTAATCTGCCTAGATGAGATTTGCCATTACCAACGCTCATGGCACTATGAACCTCTACTTAGAAGTCATTAAAATTGAAATCCTATATTTATTGCTATATTATTGACAAACGTCTGTCTCCCCTTTTAGAATATATATATTCCACAAGAGTACATCTCACCTTGGTATCTTCAGCCTAGGCTCACTTTAGGCTCACAGGATCACCATTGTATTGTCAACCTCTATCACAATGCTACATAACATACATTCTATACATAACTTGATAGATAACATACATTCAATAAACAGGGACTGAATATCATTCTTTTAAAAGTCTAGAAGATAAAATTGAATACATTATTTAAAAAAAAAAAACAACTCTTCTCACAGTAAAAATCCCAGATCTAGAAAATTTCACTGGGGTACTTTTTCAAACATTTAAAGAAGAAATGAAAATAAGAATTAATACCAGACATAAATTCTTCCAGGAAGTGGAAAAAAAAAAAGACAGGTGGGGGAAGGAATAATTCCTCATACAAATAGCATCCAAACTTTGATGCAAAACCCTGGCAAAAAAGTACAAGAAAGGAACATTACAGACCAATTGTAAACATGGATGCCAAAATCTTTAACAAAATATTAGCAATTAGAATTTAGTACAGTTGACCCTTGAACAACACGGATTTGCGCTGCATAGGTCCACTTACAGTACAGTTTACTTTAATGTAAGAGTAGAATATATAATACATATACAAAATATGTGTTAATCGACTGTTTATATAATCTGTAAGGCTCCCCAGCAACAGTAGGCTATTAGTAGTTTTGAGGGAGTCAAAAGTTATATGTAGAATTCTGGTTGCCAGGGCGGGGGTTGGGGGGGGTGCGGGGTATGTTGGGTGGTGGTGGTGATGCTGCTGCTGCTAACCCCTACATTATTCATGGGTCAACTGTATACACACACACACACACACACACACCAATATCAAGAGGGGTTTTTCCATATGTAAATTTAGTTTAACATTAAAAAAAATCAATTTGCATAACTTACCACACTAAAAAAAATAAATAAATAAGGCATGGGAAGGAAGAAAAATCACATGATTATTTTGATAGTGTTATAAAAATCATTTGACAAAATTTAAAACTTACTTATAATAGAAATTCTGAGAATACTAGGAATAGTAGGGAAATATCTTAATCTATAAGTAATCTATAAGAATAAGAATAAGTGCAAACATCTTACACAATGGTGAAATTTTGAAAAGATTTCCCTTGAAAATAGGAATGAGACAAGGATGTTCATTATCACTATTTCACTTGATGTCGTACTGGAAGCTCAGGCAGTAAATAGGGCAAGATAAAAGGGATAGACGAAATAAAATGATCACTATTCATAGATCTAATAATTGTGTACCTAGGAAATATAAAAAGCTTACAAGAATTAGAACTAATAACTGAATTTGGCAAGGGTATTGAGTATGTGTCCAATCTACAAAAATTGTGTGCTTTCTAGCAACAAAACTACAACAAAATGAAACCAAAAAATGTGTCATTATAATAGCATCCACAAATATCAAATTTCTAGGAATAAATGTATCAAAAGATATTCAAAGCCTCTGCACTAGAAACTAAAATTCTTACTAAGGTTGAAGAAGGAAGAGGGATAGTTTATGTTCATTGGAAGGCACAGTATTGTAAAGATATCAATTTTCTCTCAAGTATGTATAGATTCTATGTAATCACAACCAAAATCCCAGCAGGTTTTTTTTTTTTTTTAAATCAGAAGTGATAAGCTTATTCTAAAATGTATATGGTAAGAACTAACAATAGCAGTATCAAAGGAAAAAAGATGCTAGACCCTACCAACTACCAAGACCTATTTCAAAGCTACTGTAATTACTAAAACATGACATTTGTGCAAGGACAGAAAAGTTGAATAAAGGAATTGAATAGAAAGCACAGAAATAATCCCCATATACTGTCCTCTGATTGTGGTGTGTGCTCTGATGTGCAGCTGATATTTTCCTTAATAAATAAAAGACTTCTTGTTTCAGCAGCTGATAAGGCTGCTGAAAGATCGTTCTCAACTGTCAGCCCTTTATGAGGACCGCCTCAGCTAAAGAAACTGTCTCACGCAAGGTCGCACCTATGTCTGGGGTTAGCCAGCATCCAGTGACTGATCAGCACAGACACAAGAAGGTCCCGAATTCTCTTCCTAACTCAAGACACCTCTGAAAGGCCATTCTAGCTCCAGACCGTTCCATGGAATCCAGAGGCTCTTGCTGGGACAGCATTACAGATCAACTTCTCTGTCCAATCTTCTCTCCTTTCAATCTCTTTTACGTTTCTGGGTTCCCAAGATCACTCCTTAATAAATGTCTGGCAAGCTAATCTTTATCTCAAAGTCTGTTTAACAGGGAAGCCAAATTGCAGCAGTTAGAGCCAGGAACGTTCAAAAAAGCAGATGCTGATACGCGATTTCAGAGCTGGATCGTCTGTTGCCTGACTGGAGAGTGACTGGACTGCCACAAAGTCAACCAGGCAGGAGCCCAAATTGTAGCTACCGGGCCAGATGTGGCTCACTCTCTAGAGTGGCATAAGAGGTGCATGGTATATGGCCATTGATGGAATCAACGTGTTCTTTTCCACTTTTATCAGAAAAGAGGATTATAAACAGTTAGTATTTACTTGGAATAGAGGAGACATTTATAGACATTCGGAGTTTTGTACCAGGGCTATGTTAACTCTCTTACACTGTACCATGATATAGTTCAAGGGAATCTGTACCTCTGAATATCCCACAGAACATCATTGGTCTACTGTATTGATGCCATTATGCTAATTGGACTGAAAGAGCCACAGTTGGCTAGTGGATCGGAGGCCTTAAGAAGACCCATGTGGAAAAAATGAAACAAGACTAAACCGGAGAGGGAGACAAACCATAAGAGACTCTTAATCTCAGGAAACAAACTGAGGGTTGCTGGAGGGGAGGGGGGTGGGGGGATGGGGTGGCTGGTGATGGACATTGGGGAGGGTATGTGCTGTGGCGAGTGCTGTGAATTGTGTAAGACTCATGAATCACAGACCTGTACCCCTGAAACAAATAATACATTATATGTTAATAATAATAATAAAAAAGAAAACCCATGTGTTCCAAAGGGTGGGAAATAAAACGTGCAAAGATTCAGGGACCCATTGCATCAGTACAACTTTTAGGGGTCCAGTGATCCTTTACTCCCAAAGTAAAGAGTAGATTATTAAATAACAAAAGCAAGAAGAAAAAATAAAGAGTAGATTATTGTGTTCTGTACCACTAAATAGAAAGGACTGTGCTATGTAGGCTCATTTGTGTTATGGAGGAACTACGTGGCATATCTAGGAATATTGCTTTGATTTCTGTATCAAGTAACACAAGAGGTGGCCACCTTTGAGTAGGGAACCGAGCAGAAAAAGGCTCTAGAGTCTGGTCTCTAGACAAACTCTAGAATATTAAAACTGATAGACCCTACAGTATTTAATGTATCAGTAGTAAAAGATGCTATGAGAAATTTTTGGAAAGTCTCAGTGAAAGAATTATAACAGACCCTTAGGGTTTCTAACTAGGCCATGTCCTCTTCAGTGGATAATGACACGCTTTTTGAAAAGCAGCCTCCTGGTTGAAACCACTGATTATAGATAAAAAGATTAATGAAACAGGATAAAGAGTCCAGAAACAGTTTCACAGATCCAAACTGGCATGGAAAAGATGGACTAATCAATACGTGAGCTTTAAATAATCAACTAAATGTTGGGGTAAAAAAAAATTAAGTTAGACTATTTTTTCACACCAGCACCAAAGTAAACTCCATATGGTTTAGGGCCTAACTGTTAAGATAACATCCTTTGGGCCTCCAAACTTTTTTGGGTTTTCTTGAGGATTTCATTGACTTTACAGATTAATTGGGAAAGTGTCATCATCTTTATAGTATTGAATAATTCCCATTTAGGAGTACGGTCTGATACTTCATTTATTTTGGTCTTTCTTTACGTTCTTCAGTAAGGTTTTAAAGTTTTCTTGATGTACATGTTACTTATTTGTTTTTTCAGGTTTTATTCTTAAGCTTTTTGTTTCTCTTATTACTCTTATAAATTAAATATTTTTTAAATTACATTTTTCTCATTTTATATGCACTGAAAACTTTGTCTTTTAAAATATTTATGTATGTTGTATTTACAATATGTATTATTTGTCATTACAGGCTTCAAAAAATGGTTGGTATCTTGAGGTTCTCTCCCCAAATGTTACCATTCTTCTTTCCCCGTGTTCTACATAAATAAAGAAACCAAAGGAATGGAAAACAGAGGCCAAAATGGAAATGTCTAAGCTAGAGAATGTAACCTGATGGGAGAGCCAAACAGGCTTGCTGACTGAGGCCCAGAATTTGGCAAATGTAATCCACCTAGTAACAAGTCCTGATAGACTGTCTGCAATTGATTCTGAACAATGACGGCTTTCTCCTACCCTTCCCCTGTTTATATCGCATGTGAGTTTCTGTTTTTTGTAGACTCTGACCCAGAACCATGCCGTAAGTGGACTTTGAAAAATATAATTCCAAGCTTCTCCTCTGAAATATAGAGGGGATCTAAGAAAAAAGTAACAATGATTTGAGTTGACATTAGACAGGGGCCCTAGGGGCAATTCCATCCTGCCACATGCTTTTTTCAAACACAGCCACTCCCAGGAATTTTCTATGACTGCTTTCATGCTGCAATGGCAGAACTGAGTATTTGCAACAGAGAGTATTGTTGGCAAAGTCTCAAACATTAATCATCTGGCCCTGTAGAGGAAAAAGTTTGTCAACCCTTGCAAAGGAAAATCCAATATGCTTTTCAATATATTCTATGGGTATAGGTCTTTGGTGTTTTCTATGTCTTCTTGAGTCAATTTTGGTTATATATCTCCTTGAATGCCATCTATGGCATCTAATTTTATCCTGTATCTTTTTTCTCTTCTGTCTCTTTTCTCATTACTAATAATATGTAATATGTTTCTTTTTTTTTTTTTAAAGATTTTATTTATTTATTTGAGAGAGAGAGAGAGCACATGAGAGGGGGGAGGGTCAGAGGGAGAAGCAGGCTCCCTGCCGAGCAGGGAGCCCGATGCGGGACTCGATCCCGGGACTCCAGGATCATGACCTGAGCCGAAGGCAGTTGCTTAACCAACTGAGCCACCCAGGCGCCCCTGTAATATGTTTCTAATATCTTTTGTTTGGGGACAAAATAAGACTTCCCCCGAAGTTATTTCACTTAGTTGGTATAATTTGTTATTTAATTAATTTTTGCTTTTGTTTTTATGTTTTCTTTTATATTTAAAAAGAAATAACCTTTTTATGCAACTTCTTGGAATGAATGTCTAATTCACTTATTTAAAGTATTCTTGTGTTCTAATAAATACACTTACAAATTTTCTCCTTGGTACTGCTTTGGTCTATATCCATTACTTCTGAAATGCAGAGATTCATTATTAATTTTGAAAGATTATACTTTTAATTTTGATTTTCTCTTTTACTCAAGTTGTATTTTGAAATGTGTTTTTAATTTTGGAAATGAAGGGCTTTATGTGTGTGTATATTTCTAGTCATTTATAGTTAATCTCTAGTTTATTGCGTTGTAGCTTGAAAATGAAGGCTGTATAGATTTTTTTCCCCCCTGAAATTAGTTGAGTTATTTACTACGGCCTTATAAATAGTCATTATCTACTATTGCAGGGGCAAAGAATTTGGGTTTTGCATAAGATTAGATGTAAATTAAAAATTTTTGGTAACTTTTTTCTTTTATTGGTTATACAATTCTCCCTGTATTAGATCAGTCATGTTAATTGTGCTGTTCAAATTTTATCTTCAACATCATGTAGTCCCAACTACAGACACCATGTCTGTCCCAAGCCACACAGAGATGGGAAAGCGGAAGGGAAGTGAAAATTGACAGCAGGAAGACAAAATTGAGGGTGGTTTCAGTTACTCTATATTTCAGTCACCATAGACCAATTCAGGTGCAAACAGGATCATGTATCTTACTAATAAAAGACACAGAAGAAGCAAAAACCTGAACAAACAAATTCTATACCTTTCGGGGTTTTTTTGTCCATCTGATCAATTTTTGAAAGAGGTATGTTAAAAATCTTCCATCATGATTGTAGAATTGTGTACTTCTCTTTTTATTTAAAATTTTATTATTATTATTATTTTTTTCTTAAACCAAAGCATTTATTTGGGGCCTTAGAGTTGCAATTTGAGATCACAGATTCAGGAAACAATCCAAATTGTGTCCTAGTAGGGAACAAAAGTTAGGGGTTTTTAAAGACAAAAGGGAATGCCTTATATGTTGTTTACAAATAATTGTGATTGATGTTGGTGGCAGAAATCTAATCTCGGCTAAACAGAATTAGTTGCTAAGGCCATCACTGAGTGAAAAGTCCATTTCTGTAGCAAGCTGCAGGTGTTCCTACAGAGCCCCCAGAATATTTGTGGTTTGGCCCTGTCCAGAAGCTTATAGTCCACCTTTAAGACTCCACCAAAAAACTACTAGAACTGATAAATGAATTCAGTAAGGTGGCAGGACACAAAATGAACATACCGAAATCCGTTGCATTTCTATACACTGATAATGAAGCAGCAGAAAGAGAAATTAAGGAAAACAGTCCTATTTACAGTTGCATCAAAAATAATAAAATACCTAGTAATAAACTTAACCGAAGAGGTGAAAGACCTGTACTCTGAAAACTATAAAATACCGAGGAAAGAAATTCAAAACGACGCCAAGAAATGAAAAAAGACATTTCCATGCTCATAGGTTGGAAGAACAAATATTGTTGAAATGTTTATAGTACCCAAAGCAACCTGCAGATTTAATGCAATCTCTATTAAAATACCAGCAGTATTTTTCACAGAACTAGAACAAACAATCCTAAAATTTGTATGGAAGCACAAATGACCTCAAATTGCCAAAGCAATCTTGAAAAAGAAAAACAGAACTGGAGATATCATAATTCCAGCTTCAAGCTCTATTACAAAGCTGTAGTGATCAGGGTGCCTGGGTGGCTCAGATGGTTAAGCGTCTGCCTTCGGCTCAGGTCATGATCCCAGCGTCCTGGGATCGAGTCCCGCATCGGGCTCCCTGCTCCTTGGGAGCCTGCTTCTCCCTCTGCCTCTCTCTCTCTCTCTCTGTCTCTCATGAATAAATAAATAAAATCTTAAAAAAAAAACAAAAAAACCCCGAAAAAAACAAAGCTTAAGTGATCAAACCCGTATGATACTGGCACAGAAATAGACACAGAGGTCAATGGAACAGAACAGGAACCAGAGAAATAAACCCACAATTATATGGTCAATTAGTCCTCTCTCTTTTTTCTTTTATTAGCAGAAATTTTTGTTATAAATGTCTTAGCTATAGAATGTGATGAAGGAAAGAAAGTTTCTGATTGTTCTAAATTCTTGAGGTAGGTTGTGTCCAGCCTTCTAATGGGGTCATCGAAGGTGTTTCTCATTTCTGATATTCTTATCTTTTTTTTTCTTTGTTTCAATTTTTTTTCTTTTTTATTGAAGTGTAGTTGACGCACAATGTTACGTTAGTTTTCGGTGTACAACATAATAATTTGAGAAGTCTGCATGTTACGCTATGCTCACCCCAAGTGTGGCTACCATCTGTCACCATACAACACCATTGCAATACCACTGACTATATTCCCTGTATTGTACCTTTCATCCCTGTGACTTATTCCCTAGCTCGAAGGCTGCACCTCCCACTCTCCTTCACCCGTTTTGCCCATCCCCGCAGAGAGAATTTTCATCTGTCTACCTACATTACTCATCTATTCTTGCAGGTTGCTGCTTTTCCCATTAGAGCCTTTACCATATTCATCATGGCTATTTTAAATTCCCTGTTCGATAATTCCAACACTTGTATCCTATCTGAGTCTGGTTTCTGATGCTTACCTTGTCTCTTTTGATTGTTTTGTTCTTGCTTCTTATCGTGCTTTGTGGTTTTTTTCATGAAGGCTGTACATGTTTTTTTTTTTAATTTTTTTTTTAAGATTTTTTATTTATTTATTTGAGAGATAGAGAGTGAGAGAGAGCATGAGAGGGGAGAGAGTCAGAGGGAGAAGCAGACTCCCCGCTGAGCAGGGAGCCCGATGTAGGACTCGATCCTGTGACTCCAGGATCATGACCTGAGCTGAAGGCAGTTGCTTAACCAACTGAGCCACCCAGGCGCCCTGAAGACTGTACATGTTTTATTGGGTAATAGGAACTGAGGTAAATGGCCTTTAGTGTGAAGTTTTATGTTAATCTGGTTAACAGTTGGGCTTTACTCACTGTTGGCTTAGTTATAGATGCCAAAAAATTCCAAAATTCTTCCTGTGTTCTTATTGTTGTCTCTTTTCTTGACCCTGGCTTTTAAAAAGGTACCTTTCAGGGAGAGTCTGTTTCTCTAGGCTTTAACACACCATTATTATCCAGGAGGCCTTTGGGTGTGACAGTTAGATATGGATGAGGGAGGGCATTCTATAATCTTCCGATTAAATCTCAGTCTTTCACTGGGGCCTGTGTATCTGGCCTGTGACCTTCACAAGTGTTTACTCCTGTATAGCTTCCCCCATAGGTGGGCAGGAAGGCTGGAGGGAGCAGAACAGTTTCCCCCACTGCTCTAGGATAAGGTCCTCATAAAGTCTTTGCCCCTGCAGAGTAGGTCTTTGTTACAGAGAAGGCTCTGGGAGTACATCACTGGGGTTATTCTTCCTTCCCCTCTCTCTCCGGTCTTCACTGTGACAATCTGTGGGGGTTCCTCAAGGTAAAGTCCATGAAATGTGGAGCCCTCTAGGTATGTCAGCCCCCAGGAGTATCTCACTCTCCTGCTAGTCCACACTCAGCCTCCAGTAATTTCTCAAAATTGCCGTGAAGGCTTTCTACCAGTGCATGGCTCCAAAGGCTTTTCTGCTCCATGTGAGCAGATTTCAGCTGTGATACTCTGGATTTTCCTATCTCTCCAAACTTCACGGTGGAGGTTAGCCCTACAAACTTGGTTCTCTGAAAAGCCCAAGAAAAATCATCGATTTCCAGTGTGTCCTGCTGTAAGAATAGGAGTGGCAACTTCCAAGCTCTCTACATCTGAATTTGGAAGTCCCTAATCTAATCTTTATCATTATAAATATACTTGTTTGGGGCCTCATTTAATGCTTTTGGGGTTATATCTTACTTTATCTGATTTTTAAAATTATCATTTGTTTAAGACATTCTTAGTCATGTCATTATTGTTAGCTTTTCTGTGTAATTTTATTTTGTTTTGTGCCTCATAAAAAGCACATAGCTGGATTTGTTTTTTAATCTAACCTGCCATTTATCCTTTAATAGGGTAATTCAACCCATTACTTTCATACTGTCATTGCTGACATTTGATTTTCCAAATTGATGATTTGTTTTTAGCAGTCTATTTTTAAATTTCCTTTATTAGTGTTTTTATATAAAAAATCATGTTATTGTTTTTAACAAATAATACATTGTATGTTAAAAAAAGAAGAAGATAGTAGGAAGGGAAAAATGAAGGGGGGGAATCGGAGGGGGAGACGAACCATGAGAGACTATGGACTCTGAGAAACAAACTGAGGGTTCTAGAGGGGAGGGAGGTGGGGGATGGGTTAGCCCGGTGATGGGTATTAAAGAGGGCACGTACTGCATGGAGCACTGGGTGTTATACTCAAACAATGACTCATGGAACACTACATCAAAAACTAATGATGTAATGTATGGTGATTAACATAACATAATAACCCCCCCCCCAAAAAAAACCATCTCTTTTTTTTATTCTCTTCTACTTTCTTTGAAATGTTTTCTTATTTTATCTTAAGTATTCATTTTTATTTCCTTACTCCTATCTGGGGAATGTCTTACCCAGGTGCAAAGAATTTAAAAATGAATTCGGTCACCAGTTGGCTGGGAGCCAGTGGCCTGGCAAGCTCTGATACCCAGGCTGAGAGCTCTGTTTGGAAGCCTCTAGGTTACTAAGCTCTTATGGAGTGAACACTACAATGCATTTTTCTCCTCGCTTCCCATTTCCCTGGCACAGTCCTTTCCTTAGTGGGACACAATAAGTAAGTGCACTATGCTTTTCCCTGTGCTATGATCACAATGCAGATAAGAACAGTTCCTCTGTGAAAGCCAAGGCATGGGATAGATAGCATCCCTCCAATTTCCTTATGCGGGTTCTCCTTTCAGACTGCATGGTCTTTCATGATAGAAAGTGCTCCTTGCAGAGTCTCCTTGTAAAAGAAAACCCTTTTAAGTTTGATTTCCATGTTGGGGCACCTGGGTGTCTCGGTCGGTTAAGTAGCTGCCTTTGGTTCACGTCGTGATCCGGGGGGTCCTAGGATAGAGCCTTGCCCTCGCTCCCTGCTCAGTGGGGAGCCTGCTTCTCCCTCTGCCCTCCCCCTGCCACTTGTGCTCTCTCTCTCTCTCAAATAAACGAAGTCTTAAAAAAAGAAAAAGATTGATCTCCATGCGAGGTGGATGGGAGGAGGGTGTAACTGGATGATGGGCATCAAGGAGGGCACTTGATGTAATGAGCACTGGGTGTTGTATGCAACTGATGAATCACTAAATTCTACTCCTGAAACTAATAAAACACTATATGTTAACTAAACTGAATTTAAATTAAAAAAAAAAGTGATCCCCATGCTTCTCCCTAAGCTGTATCCCTTGGCCTAATCCCCAACACAATTTCTCAACACACACACACACACACACACACACACACACACACACACACTAATTACCAAAGAGGTAATTTTTAAAAGAAATAATTTATTAGTAACATAAGAATCCATATTTATAGACTCTCAGTTATTATTAACTCTTTCCATTCTTCTTGAATAACAATATTAGGTAAAGTAAATTTCATATTGGAGTCTGTTTAAATACAGCAATGTATGCCTGAAGAAGACTGAAGAATTTTTATATTTTGTTCTTTGTAAGGAAAAGAGAGCCTTACATTTGAATTAGCTGAAGTGAAGAAATATATCTGTATCTACGTAATTAAAAAAACGCCTCAATTATTATTTGTATCTAGCCAAGCTAAAGCCCTCACATCAGTAATGCCCTACTTCAAAAACAATGGAAATAATATTAAATTTACTAAGCTTTATTCACATGTTAACATTCCAGTTTCTTTTGACCTTCTTAAATTTTGGCATACTTCCTCCTTCTCTGCTTTTCTCATCTTCTTCCAGATCAATTCCATTTGGAGCTACAAATTTGTTAAAAGCAACATTTAAGTGTTCATAATGAAATCAGTGAAACTGCACTAAATGCCATCTATTGTAAATTTAAAAATATATTCTTTAACTAACCTAATAAAATCTCTATTGTTTTTAGCTATTCCATCAGTAACACTGAACCTGATTTGGCATCTGGTTGAGACAACGTCTGTCTTGGTTTTTCAATGGAAGCAATTAACTCAGTCAATTGTACATAGTTTCCCTAGGAATTAGACTAACTAAAATAGAATGACAATAGATGAAAATTTATTTCCAGATATTCCTATATTTCTTCTGACAACACCCTAAAACACAAACAAGAACAACAACAAAATCCCCATAATTTTCTAAGAGACATAAACACAGGTCTCAAAGACCATGTTTACCTCTTTTATGTTTGTTTTCTTAAAGATATCTCATTTTATTCTATATTAGAGAAAAGTTGATATTTTATCCTTAGGAAAGTCAATTATGTGATTCATCTGGGAATTTTCCATAACCCATGGACAGAGATTTATGTTAAATAACTAAGAATTCTGACCTTATTTTGTTATAAATTTCTTCAAAAATTAGGCAGATAAAATCTTGACCTCAAATCTAATGGAAAAGATTTCCTAGGGATGCTTCAAATCCCAAGCCTCAGAATGAATGACTCTCTTCCTCTTCTTCACATATTCCCAATACAAGCCTGTCTCTTCCATGCAAATATGTAAACTTCCTTTTGTACACCTGCCTTCTGTTCTGGCTTTAAGCTTTTAGTGGCTCAGAGATCCCAGGTTACTGGCGTAGCAGTTAAAGTGGAAGTTCCTTGAATAACACTTATTTGCGTTAGAACAGCCATTCTTGCCAATAAAATTTCCGTTTTTAATTTTTAGGTACAAAATTATTTTGCAAATACCATTGGGATAGAGCCAGTTATCAACGAAGGATACAGGTTGATTGATTGACACTGAAGCTTTGTACACAATTCACTAGTGGAGACATTTAAATTCTTTTTTTTTTTTAAGATTTTATTTATTTATTTGAGAGAGATAGTGAGAGACAGAGATAGCGAGAGAGAGCATGAGTGGGGAGGAGACGGAGAAGCAAGCTCCCTGCTGAGCAAGGAGCCCGATGCAGGGCTTGATCCCAGGACCCTGGGATCATGACCTGGGCTGAAGGCAGCAGCTTAACCCACTGAGCCACCCAGGCGCCCTGAGACATTTAAATTCTTAAAAAATTCCATAAATAACCCTTTACATCAGTTTTATAGCTATTTAATAAAAATTCCAAAAAGGAATTAATATGCCACAAAATTGAAACAACAATGATGGGCTATTTTGGAATCACAATATGTTACACTGAAAGAGGTTTACTCTCAATGCAAATTCACTACATTGTTTACTTAAACTATTTTAATGAAATTCTTTAATATTTGGAAACAATTCAAAATCAACATATTCTTTTGTGAATCATACTTCTTCAATGTAAATCTGCTTATGTATTATCTCCTATTCAAGATTTTAACTCTTTAGCATGGTGTTCAATGTTCTTCTTTACCTGATCTGACTTACCTCTCTGGTTTTATCTTCTTCCACTCTCCTACCATGTTCAAGCCATACTGTAGCTCTGAATACCTGTTGGGCTTACACTCAGTTCAGATGTCCACATGCATCCTGGTCTATATGTTTAGAAAAAAAAATCTCTGTACCAGAAGGACTTTCATCCAGCAAACTTCTTTTTATAAGGTTCATTCTAATCATCTCTTTTTGAGAAACCTTCATGATTCCTCCAGTCTGAGCTATGTGCTCTCAGAGTGCTTTGTACTTACCCATGTGACAAGTCTTAACCACACTGTTTTACAAATGTCTGTTTCCGTACTTTGGATCACTTTCAGGTAGGTATCATTGCTTACTAGTTTTTATATTTCAGTTGCCTATATGATGCTTGGCCCACAGTAAATATCCAAAACATGTTTTTATTCAAATAAAAATAGAATAAAAATGAGCTATATAGTATTCCTTCAGTCATAATGAGTAATTTTCTTACTTAAAAAAGTATTGTCTAGGGCACCTGGGTGGCTCAGTCAGTTAAGCGTCTGCCTTAGCTCAGGTCATGATCTCAGGGCCTGGACTGAGCCTGAGTCAAGCTCCCTGATCAGTGGGGAGTATGCTTCTCCCTCTCCCTCTACCCCTCCCCCCTGCTCATGGTTTCTCTCTCTCTCATGCTCTCTCCCTCTCAAATAAAAATCTTAAAAAAATACTGTCTAATGTTGTTGTTGTAGCCCTCTATCATTTCTATCTTTATAAACTTTTAATAATCAGGTCACTCCTAGGTTTGATTAATTTACAAAGAAAGTATAGGAAACTGAATTGAATTAAATGGAATTAATAATTAAAAGAAATTGAACACAATAAGAAGAAATAAAACTCAAAAGTGCATTAACTATTTTGTCTTGGAATAAAAAATTTTACTGTGAAGTATCAATTTTGACTAATGACTAAGTCCATAAATGCTTATGGAATTCTCTTCCGATTGACACTTAATGACATACATATGATATTGAAAAATGTCAGACTTTGCTCTCTGTTAATATTTTTGGAGACTATCTATCTATATCTATCTATCTATCTGTCATCTATCTATCCACTTATCTATTTTACCAATTCTATTTTCCCTTCAGTACTGTGTTTGGGCTTTCCATATATTGTCTTTAAAGTTCTATGTAGATAATTTACTATAATTCATTTACACAAAGTGGAATATGAAAGTGAAAAGACCTAGATTTCAATTCTACCTCTAAAACATAGAAAAAAATAAGAAAAGATATCTACCTCCAGAGTTAGAAATACTGTACATAAAGCTTCTTGTATAAGGTAAATGATTTATGACTGTTTTGGGTCCTTTATCTCATTCTTACCTCTTTTTCTTATGGACCCCATTTCAGTTACTCAAGATGACAGATTGCAGCTTTTCACTACATTAATTATCCTTTCCTTTTTCAAAATATCTCCTCCCTTTACCTTCATGAATTTTATTTCCTTATCCATTTTAACAATTCTTCCATCTTTCCTCCAAGTGGAAGCATCTCTAAAGATATACCTGGACTCCTTCCTCTGTATTTTCCCTCAGTGTATCAGTTGGTACTGTGCTTTATATTATATTGTTATCCTTGACTTTCTCCTAAGCATAGGTTTTTCATTTCTTACAGGCTACTGGACATCACTATTTCGTGCTTCAATCTCAATGCATCTGAAATAGAACATTTCATCTTTCTTCCCATAGTTGTATTTTTTCTTCGGTTCCATACTTCTATAAATATCCCACCAACCACCTACTTGTCCAAGTTCAAAAACCATGAGCTGTACTTGAATGTTTTTTACTACCCTCCACATTGAATTGCATTATAAGAAGCATGGATCCTTCTTTTGAAATCTCTCTCACATATATTCTCTTCTCTATTTCAGCTCCTTTTTCAAAGTCCTATCACACATCTAGCTCTGCTATCCATTCTAGGTGCTATGTCCAAAATCCAAAATAGTAGGTCTGAAACTTTTCCCTCTACCTTCAGAATAAGAAAATACATTAATAAACTAATATCTAAGTAGTCAATAAAGTTGTGAGAGTCTTCACTGTGCTCCTCTTTTCTATCTGTTTATAGTGCTTGTCATGGGCTAAATTATGCCCCCCCTCCCCCCGCAAGTGTCTACAATGAAGTCCCAACCCCTGGTACTTTAGAATGTAACCAATTTGGAGATAAGATCTTTAAAGATGTGATTAAATTAAAAGGCGATTTTTTTTAGGAAGGCACCCTAATCCAGTAAGACTAGTGTTCTTATAAGAAGAGGAAGGGGAAAAAAAGGCGGGAGTAGGGGGATTGCCTGGCAGACTCAGTTGGTAGAGCATGTGACTCTTGATCTCGGGTTGTGAGTTTGAGCCCCACATTGGGTATAGAGACTCCTTAAAAGTAAAATCTAAAAAAAAAAACAGAAGAAGAAGAAGAAGAGGAAGGGACACCAGGGACATGTGTGCACACACTGGGATGATCAAATGAAGAGGCAGCAAATGAGCCAAGTGAGCCAAAAAGAGAGACCTTAAAGGAAACCAACTCTGCTGGCACCTTGATCTTGGACTTCCAGCCTCCAGAACTGTGAGAAAATTAATTTCTGTTGTTTAAGCCCCAGTCCATGTTATTTTGTTATGGTGGCCCTAGCAAACTAATATGATTTTGAACTTGGGCTTAATACTTTCCAATCAATAGGGATCCCAATGTTCTTCCTTTATATAGTAAAGTTGATCATGGAAAGGGAGAGAAAGAAAGTTCTAGCCAAAGGAAAAAGCAAAATTGTAGAAGTAGAGCTTCAGAGTCAGAATGCTTTTTACCTACTGCTTTATTTTTATTTAATATCGAAGTTTATTGTAGATTGCTTAGCCTTTCTGAAGAAGGTTTCTGTTTTTAAATGTTGAAAGGTCTTGGTATGTTTAACGACAGAGTTAGTAGAGAAGGTGAAGATGAAAGTAAAGGAAAGAGAGAGGAGAATCGATGTGCTGTAGTTCCTGCATCTCACACAGGTGATAAAATTCAAAGAACAGGTGAGGGAATTGATCTTGGAGAGGACAAGAAGCATAGAAGAAGAAATGTTTTATTTAACTGAATGGAAGGAGAAAAGAAAAATTCTTATCCTGAGTAGGTTTGTTGAATAAACCTTGAGGAATATCCATTCTAATGGCTTCCAATTTCTCATCGGTTGAGAGTGAGTAGGAAGTGAGATGCTTGAAGGTTTGAGGAGAATGGAGAATGTATGAAATAACCATGGAAAACAAGAGCAAACATAATAATATTATTGTGCTTTCAAAGGGCCAATCTAGTATAAATGTCATTTAAGCTATTGTTAAGTAATTAATCTGTTCACTCAGTTTTGGAGAAAGCAGGTAGTTGGCTTCACCCGGAATTGGAATTTTATCAAAGGAATACAGCAGAACAATGAAGCAGTGTAGTTCAGGATATTAACTAAAAAGTTATTCCTTGAAACTGCCTAACCATAATTTATATTCCTGTTTTGGCCACTGAACTGAAATAGAACAAATAAAATACACAAAATAACTACACCATTGTTCCTATGTTTTTGGTCATTCACATGCTTGGCTCCTCCATCTTTAACCTATCATGTTCCATTATGCATTCCTCAACATCTAATCATCACCAATCCTGGGAATTTTGCTTCATAGATTTCTCTTATAATCTCTGGCTTCTTTTATTTTCCAAGACTCTGCTTATGTTTGGGCCCATATTATCTTGTGTACTTTTACAACTTCCTCAGTGCTCTTCTTGTTCCTTTTTTTGTCACCTATCACCATCTCCGGATGGCTGTTCAAGTAATCATTCTACAAAACAAATCTGATCCTGTAATTTCCTTTTCTTAAGACACTTTGCTGCTAATTAAGGAGGGCACGTGATATGATGAGCACTGGGTGTTACATGCAACTGATAAATTATTGAACACTACATCTGAAACTAATGTACTACAGTCGGCTAATTGAATTTAAATAATAAAAAAATAAAAATAAAAAAATAAATGTAAGAACAAGACATTTTGCTGCTATATTACAGCCTAGGAAATGAACATCATTGTATATTTGGCCCTCTGTAATCAGGCCCATCCCAATTTCTTCAACTTTGTTTTCTGTCCCTTTCTCTTTTCCTCATATCGTTAACTCTTTATATTCCAGGAAAACAAAACTACAGAAATATGGATATATCATGTAATCTACATCTATGTCTCACACATGTTTTTCTACTTGTTAGGAATTACTTTTCCCTTTGGTCAATCTGGCATGTTGATTTTATAAAACCCAACTCAGGCATCATTTTGTTGAGAAATGGCAATTCTTCCCCCATAGCCTTGAGCCAGTTAATAACTCACTCTCAGGAGGCCATGAATGTCTCGCACATGAGTTTTTTTTTTGTAATGATAATACTCTAATGTTACACTATCGGGGAGTGGTACATTTAAAAGAGGGGATAGTTTTGTGTTTGACTCATTTTAGGATGGATAGATGGACATGATTTTCATCGGTGTGGCCCCTGTGGACCAACATCCCTTCTTGGTCATTTTTAGTGAAAACTCTTAATTTTCTTTTTCTAAGGCTTGAGTCTTGGAATCATTGTGGAATTTTTCTTCCCTTCTATCTGTTAACAAGTTCTCATTCTTCTCTTTGCTAGCAAAGCTGCCATCTATTCTTGCCCTTGGCAAATTATTTTAGGCACAAGACCTAACACCTGACTGAAGCTTTTTTTTGCTAATTCTTGTTGATTATCCACTTCATTTACTATTAGTACCCTCAAGATTTAATGCTAGATGTTGAACTCTCTCATGTTGCTTGTAAGTTTTTCAAATCTATTGTTTGTTATGCCTCCCACAGAAAGATAGCCCATTAAGGAAAGTTACCATGCTTTATACTTTCTAGAACTATTTGTATAAACTATTGTATAAAATTTCTGAATTAAGAGTTGTCTATTGCCTCTCCAGAATATCTACAAGATTTGACCATTTCTGCTTACTTTCATGGACTTCATTTCATCTAGTCCTTCACCTTATGCCATGATTACTCTAAGATCCTTTTAGATAGGCACTGTGGCACTAGTCTCTTATTGTAGCTACTCTTCTATTCTTACATAAACACAAACACCATTGTTTTCAACATCCCTCTAATCTACCAGGAGCTTATTCTTATACTGTTTGTTTTGTATTGTTTGTTTTTATTTTTTACAGAGCAACCTTTTCTGAATACTATTTCTTGGAACCCTAGGTCTATAGAAATTTTGTTTGTGGCATAAAAAAAGAAAAAACAAAACAAAACCCTGGACAAACATGTTGAAGAGATATTGGGTTAAATAACATTAAAATGTTTCTTTATGACATAGCAAAACACTGAATATGTTAAAAGACCTTATAAATCTGAGTACATACACTAGACAGAAATTTCCAAATTTGTTTAGTCATTGACTATTTGTATTTTTTTTTCTTAAGATTTTATTTATTTATTTGAGAGAGAGAATGAGAGAGAGAGAGAGCACATGAGAGGGCAGAGGGTCAGAGGGAGAAGCAGACTCCCTGCTGATCAGGGAGCCCAACGCGGGACTCCATCCCGGGACTCCAGGATCATGACCTGAGCCGAAGGCAGTCGCTTAACGACTGAGCCACCCAGGTTCCCGACTATTTCTCTTTTCTCATGAAGCATACTGAGGGCTACCGTTGCAGAGGACATACTTTACGAAATGCTACCTGAGAGATTTTATTCAAACATTGTATTCTGATTCCCTTTTCCCTAACCCAATCCAATGCTTTATCGACTTTTCTCTTGGCTTCTCTTTCCCAACCAAGACAGCCTCAGAACTGGGTCTTTATCGGTGACCCCCACCCCTTCTGCTGACGCTGTTGACCTAGAACAAATGTTCTCCTGCACCTGTACTATATATAAGTTCTATTGATAATGTAAGTTTTAAAAATTAGGTTAGAGAGATAAAAACTTTACAATCCACCGCAAGCTTAAGTAGTGAATGATGACATGAGCTTAATTTCCTTGGTGAGCCTGATTTTAAAGTCTTACTTTAAACCATAATAATTTGGGCACCTGGGTGGCTCAGTCGGTTGGGCGACTGCTTTCGGCTCAGGTCATGATCCTGGAGTCCCGCGTCGGGCTCCCTGCTCGGCGGGGGTCTGCTTCTCCCTCTCCCGCTCCCCCGTCTTGTGCTCTTTCTCTCTCTCACTCTCTCTCTCAAATAAATAAATAAAATCTTTAAAAAAAAATAAACCATAATAATTTGATAAATACAATGGTTTTCTTTATATAATTACCTTTAATATTTGTAGGACCATTGCCCATTTACTTGCTTATTCTTAAAAAAAAAATACCTGCTAAAATAGAATGTTGGTTCTTATTCATCATCTCTTATACCGTATACATAAATTAAAATGGGGGTTACTGGTGTGGTAAATATGAAACATTTGCCACAAAGGCATAGATTTAGAATCCATGATTTGCATGCTTGGAACTTGCAGTGGCTCTAGCTTGACATTAGAAAACCTAGAGGAATAAATTTTTATTTTTTTATTTTTTATTTTTAAAGGTTTTATTTACTAATTTGACACACAGAGAGAGAGCACAAGCAGGGGGAGCAGCAGAGGGAGAAGGAGAAGCAGGCTCTCTGCTGAGCAGGGAGCCCGATGCGGAGCTCGATCCCAGGATCCTGAGATCATGACCTGAGCCGAAGGCAGATGCTTAACTGACTGAGCCACCCAGGTGCCCCAAGGAATAAATTTTTAATACTGATCATACATAGTACTTCTCCAATGTTAATTGTTTACCTAGGTCTTAAAAAAAAAAAGACAATAACAAAAAGTCAACCCTGCCATTGTTTACAAGTTTCTAAAAAACTGATTTTTGGATTGCTTTTTAAGCTGATATGACATATTTGCTTTGGATACTGAAGAAGAGGGCATGTTGTCACAGACATGTAAGACTAGAATTCCTGGCTGCTGGAGGAAAGCATGAGCTCTTGGATCTGCAGCAATGCTGATGGGCAGATTCATAGCTTGTCAAAAGAGTGAACTCTAACTTGGCTCAGACTTGGTAAAAACTGCAAATTTTTTTTTTAAGATTTTATTTATTTATTTGAGAGAGAGAAAGCATGAGAGTGGGGAGGATCAGAGGGAGAAGCAGACTCCCAGCTGAGCAGGGAGCCTGATGCGGGGCTTGATCCCAGGACCAACTGAGCCACCCAGGCGCCCCCAAAAATTGCAAATATTTTTGAAAGAGATTCCATCTGATTAGAAGATCTGTGGGTCTGTTACTAGTCATCTGCTTCCGCCGCAGTAATTGTTATTATTCCTCCGGAGGAAGGTTTGAATTTGAGTAGTCCTGAATGAGCCAACCTATCACATGCTAACTATAAGAGAATAAATAAGGGGCAGAAACAGATCTTTGGATGACAGTTGCTTTGTAATATCTATCTGGATGCAAAGAGCTTTGGCTAAAATCAATAATTTTGATATAACAGATATTGGACTAGCCTTGATGACATTAAATTATATGTTTATTTGTTTTTTCCTAAGGCACATTTTTGAAGTATAGTGACAGTATCATGTTATTTTCATAGAGGTCAGTAATTTTTTTCTCTCTCTTTTTTTTTGCTAAGGACCTGGGACATATATCTGATTTATCTAAAAACTATATCATATCATGTAGGCATTAATGCAGTGAATACTCTGACAAAACATTAAAACCTTGATCTATTTTAAGTCCCTGCACATACAATCGCAGATTGTTCCTCTCCATGGGAGTAAGGGCTGATGATGCATTGATAGGTGGTACAATGGACTTTTAATTGTTCAGAACTGTTCCTCAATTAGCTGAAACGGTACAATGCTCAAATTCATAAACAGGAAGATCTTACTCATATTTCTTATTTTATCTTCTCAAAATTACATTACAATTAATGTGGTGTTTTGGTTGCATATGAATGTTATTCTAGGTGTCATGATTGGATATATAATTTTTTTAAGATTTTATTTATTTATTTGAGAGAGAGAATGAGATAGAGAGAGAGGGCATGAGAGGGGGGAGGGTCAAAGGGAGAAGCAGACTCCCCGCTGAGCAGGGAGCCCCATGCGGGACTCGATCCCAGGACTCCAGGATCATGACCTGAGCCGAAGGTAGTCGCTTAACCAACTGAGCCACCCAGGCTCCCCCTTTTTTTTTAAAATTAAGATTAAATATATAATTTGCAGTCACACACACATGCAAATATTTTAAGGGCCCAGTTACCAGAATCAGACATACTTAAGTGTCTAGTTCTATCAATCATTTATTAGCAAAGTTATTAGCAGAATTTATAAGAGCTATATGATAACTCTGAATCTTCATCTATAAATTGTAATAAGAATAGTACTGACCCCATAAAGTTGTTGAGGAGATAATGAATTTAACATGCTTTGTGTATATCTGGAAAATAGTACACCTCAATCAATAATGATAATTATTGCTATTGTCATTATGTTGAACAAAAAAAATTAAGTGAAAAATGTTTCTCATGTTAGTTCATATTTAGGTCTAACCTGGACTTGGAAGTAAGAGCCTGAATCTATACTAGAACAGCCTCTTTGACTTCAATTTCTTAGTCTGTAGTCAGAATTCTGTATAAGCCATGTCTATGTCTAAAAACTAAGCTGCTTTAACTCACCTATATGCAACCAGAATCAGAGTCTTGATGTTCTACAGGACATTAAAGATGGAACAACCCCATCTCCTCACCTTCCAACTCTATTATCCTAGATGAGTTAATTTCTCTTTTGAGGCCTTTGATTTCTCATAAAAAATACAGGTATGAAAATAACTTGCAAAGATATCTTGAAGTTTTTAAAGTATAATTCAATGACATTTCTTGCAATTAATCAATAAAAGTGGCTATTGTTTAAAAGTTAGTTTAAAAATAATTAGAAGATTGGAGAACATTTTAAGGATGATATGTTGTTTGAAAACACGTGGAAGTGACCTTGGGCTATCAAATATTGTTTTCATTATTCCAATACGTTAAAATTGGCTGCTCATTGAAATTTCCTAATACAAATTTTGCGCTCTTCTGAAATTGTGAATAGTACTTAAAGAGATGCTGAATAATTGACACATTATTTAATTATTCTCTGTTGAATCTTCCCTTTATATTTATAGTCTCATTATCTATTTTTGAGTAATTTTTAAAGATGATGAATTGGGGGAAAAACACATCTTAAGTAGCTGGACATGGGGGTGCCTGGTTAGCTCAGTGGGTAGAGCTTGTGACTTTTGATCTCAGGGTTGTGAGTTCAAGCCCTACTTTGGGTGTGGAGCCTACTTAAAATAAATTAATAAAAAAATAAATAAAATAGCTGGACATGGTGAAAGAACTGGGTAAAGGTGGTCAAAGGGTACAAACTGCCAGTTATAAGATAAGTAAGTTCTGGGGATGTAAAGCACAACATGATGTCTATAGTTAACATACTATATTGTATATCTGAAAGTTGCTAAGAGAGTAGATCTTAAAAGTTCTTGTCACAAGGAAAAAATTTTGTGAACTATGTGTGGTGATGGATGTAGTAATAATCATTTTGGAATATATACATATATCAAATCATTATGTTGTACACCTGAAACTTATACAATATTGTATGTCAATTGTATCTCAATCAAATTGGGAAAAATAAAACAGCTGGACATGCTTTTCTTAAAAATCTATGGTGGTTATAATAGCATTTGGACTGAAGTTATGATGAAAAATCTCATTATGACTTACAATTTGGACTAATGTTAACAAATCAGCATGATCCACATAAAGAAAAAATAAAAAGGGAATAAATTTGGAGGCTCCAAATAAGATAGCTCTTTAAATAAAATAATGATCAGGCGCCTGGGTGGCTCAGTTGGTTAAGCGACTGCCTTCAGCTCAGGTTATGATCCTGGAGTCCTGGGATCGAGTCCTGCATCAGGCTCCCTGCTCAGTAGGGAGTCTGCTTCTCCCTCTGACCCTCCCCCCCTCTCATGCTCTCTCTCTATCTCATTCTTTTTCTCAAATAAATAAATAAATAAAATCTTTAAAAATAAATAAATAAAATAATGATCAAATGCTAACCTTAGGTAGCAGAACATCTTGTGAAGCTTATAGAACATGGTTATATATAGGAAATATTCCCTTCCTGTCATAGATATGGGTTGAGGTAGGTCCAAATATACAATGCTAAGTGGTGCTCACCTGAGACAATGCTTTCTTTTTTTTTTTCTTTTTTACGATTTATTTATTAGAGAGAGAGACAGAGAGAGAGTGCCCACAGAAGTGGGGTGAAGGGCAGAGGGAGAGTAGCAGAGGGGGAGGGGGAGGAGAGAGAATCTCAAGCAGACTCTCTGCTGAGACTGAAGCCCAACACAGGACTCCACCCCACCACCATGAGATCATGACCTGAGCCAAAATCAAGAGTACCACAGTTAACTGAGCCACCCAAGTGCCCCTGAGACAATGCTTTCTTAATTAAAAAAAAAAAAAAAAGTCAATTAGCTATACCGTCAAGAGATAATGGGAAAAGTTTGTCACCCAAAGGTGCATTGTCAAATGAAAGGCTTTTTCCTAGAAAACCACAACTAACACTTGACTACCAGAAGGCCAAGGTCATATCTGACTCAAAAGTGTAAACATCAGCCTGAGTCTCTGGTAAATTCCACTCAAGGTATGTAACACTAAATAAATCCCTTGAAATATTTGAGCTTCACTTTCTTCATCCGCGAAACAGGAATGATGACATAGAACTTGCCTAGGAATGAACGTTGTGAGGGCCAAAGGAGATAATGCAGGGCCAGGGTTTTGAAACGGTCAAGTTTTGGACACAAGTAAATTATGTAACAAATGTTAGAATAGCATTACCTGCAGGATTATATGTTTTCAGTGATTTTGACCAATTTAAGCTTACTTAGAAAGGTCAGGCTTTTAGAAATTGTTGGTAAGACTCAGAGATTTAGGTATCAGGAGTCTGATGATGAAATTATAGAAACTGTGTGTTGTCCCCTGGTCCAAGAAGGTCATCTGTTGTTCTCCCGTTTTTGTTACTAGTAATCAAAAGTTGACCCTAAACGAATTCCAGCTCCTTGAAAGGTATTTTTTTTCCTTTTGTACCAAAACTGTCCTTATCCCCCTTTCCTCGCGCCAGTCATTTCTAGGCCCCTGCAGGGGGACTACATTTCACAGAAACCCCTCCAGTGCCCGGAGGGGAAGGTGCTGTGACGTCCTTCCACGCTCGGTCGGAACACCTTTTCCCTTCCCCCGCCCGCCGGCGCGCCAGCCCGCTGTCCCGCCAGCCCGCCGTCCCCGGCTCCCGGCAGCGCGGCCCGCGGTCCCGCAGGGGCCCCGAGCGCGGCTGCGGACGCCCGGGCGGCAGCGCGCCACGGCGCAGGCTCCGCGGCCCGAGCAGGCGCGTCAGCCGAGCTCGGCGGTGGCGCGGGCGGCGGGGACACAGCTGCCCCCGCTCTGCGCCCGCCGCACCCCCAGAAGCCACCGCCGTCTGGGCCCCGAGCCGCCGCGTCCTCGCCTGGCGGCTGCGGGCGGGGGCGCCTCGGGTAAGTGTCGGGGGCTCTTGGCTGGGGTGGGGGTGGAGGGCAGGCGAGGACCCGCTGTGGGAGGCGGCGGAATAAACGCTCTGCGGAAAGACCGGGTCAATCCTGGGGTGGTGGAGGCGCGAGGAGCACTGCGGCGTGCAGGGGGAGGAGGCGAGCGCTGCCCTGTGCGGGTAAAGGGGCGCGGGGCGCCCGGCAGCCGGGTCACGGATGCACCGGTGCGGTGGAGTACGCAGATACGCTCCGGATGGAGGGCTGCAGAGAGCTGGGAGGAATTGGGAGAACGCAGGATTTGCGGGGAGGGCTCCTTGCGTTGTTTTGTTTGTGAAGCTCCTTCAGTCATTGCAGCTGTCCCCTTTGAAAGGTTGGAGGTGAAGACAGGGAGCATAGGGTTGAATTTCTCTTCGACCCTTCAAACCGTTAGGATGGCCCTCCTGTTTTCCTGGGGAAGAATGTGAAGGCGGGAGAAGTACCTGCTGCTGTGGACAGAGGTGTCTGGAAGCAGATGCCACCGTAGGATGGGGGAAGGGAGCGTCCAATGCTGGAAGTTGACAGAGGAGAGCCTTCTGTTGTTGCTCTTGGCATGATAAGTCCCCTCTGTTGTCCTCGGTAGAGGGGGCCAGGGAAGAAGCCCTTCTGGCTTGCCATAGGGGCTGTAAAGGATAAGTGGGAGAAAATAAGAATTCTTGGGAGAAAGGAAGGGGCAAAATATGACATAAGAGAAGCAAAATTATAAGGGCGAGATAGTAATTAAGTGGATGTTGAAGGATCTGATAGATCTCTTAGTCTGCAGAAAACAGTGATGAAGAAACAATTTATGGTTTGGAAATGAAGGACTGCAAAAGAGGCTTAAATATTCCAGAATATTAAAGTTCTTTTTTTTTTTTTTTTTTTTTTGGATGCATCGGACCGGCAAGAATATAATTCTCATTTGAGCATAGAAAATGTTATTAAAATAGGACTAAGAAGATTATTTGGAAGAGTCTGACCATACTTGCTGGGTTTTTTTCATATTATGTTACCTAGAATTTGTGGAATCAAAAATCATCTACGGGGCGCCTGGGTGGTTCAGTTGGTTAAGCGACTGCCTTCGGCTCAGGTCATGATCCTGGAGTCCCTGGATCGAGTCCCGCATCGGGCTCCCTGCTCAGCAGGGAGTCTGCTTCTCCCTCTGACCCTCCCCCCTCTCATGTGCTCTCTCTCTCCTCTCATCCTCTCTCTCAAATAAATAAATAAAATCTTTAAAAAAAAATCATCTACGATAACTGTTAATAACATGAAAGTGGGAAAGCCAACAGGCTACCTTAAATCAATATGCACCCTTTTTGGGTAAAATGTAACTTGCAAATTTAATGGGTATAAATAAAAACAATGAATTTAAAGTGTGAAACTTTTGATTCTAATTTTTTCCTTTATCTCTGTCAATTCTTTAAGTTAGAATTGGCTTTTCCATTAGAAAAGCTTTATCATTTTTGAAAAAATATACATGCAAAATTCAAAAATATAGAAATTGAAAAAAGAAATAAAAAATCCAAATGTACAAGGAGAAGGTAACCATTTTAAAACTGTGTTAAACATCCTTGCAGGTGGCTTTCTATACATACGTTGATAGATTGTGCAATTCAATTCAATGTCAATATACAATTGTAGCTATAAAATCAGAAATTTTGCATACCTTTTTTATACCTTTTGCATACTTTTATACCTCCTTGGGATTGTATTTTGTATGAGCCATTATTCTATTTAACACTTACTGCTAAACATCACAAATATATAATGAAGGCTAACCACATAGGTTCGAGCAATGAGAATTTCATGTACAAATGCTCTTGTCAATTGGGTAGTAATGGTCATACTTCTTAGAGTTGTATTGTTATCATTTTATGTAAACATTTTCTTGTTCTTTCTTGTAGATTGATCTCCTGAAATTTAACTTTCAAGATGAAGTTTTTATTGGCGATTGCCTTTTTTATTTTAATTTCCTTGTGGGTTGAAGAAGCTTATTCTAAAGAGAAGTCTTCAAAGAAAGGGAAGGGGAAAAAGAAGCAGTATCTATGCCCATCGTACGTCCTTCATGTCTTATATTATTATATGGAGAAATGTTACTGCATTTTTAATCAAAGTAAGGTGGTTTGAAGCATATCAGCAGAACTTTTCATATGTACCCATTGGTTTCACAAGAGAGATTTAGAATGTGATAGCTAATTCGCAGTGTTTAAGGTAAAGTTTTATAAAGTTTTGTTCATGCTTTGGGATTACATAATTTCTATACATCTTTTACAAAATTAGAAAAAACATTACTATTTCTCTCATACTCCAAATATGCAACAATAATTGGATACTGAAATTCCATGTTTTGAACAAATTAGCAGTTCAAAAAGATGGTTTTTAAAAAATATTCCTAAAAATGAATATCACTTTAAAAATTAGCTAAAATATGATTTTTAAGGTGTATTTATATTGATGCATGGAAGAAGAAAATGCACAGAGTAGATCAGTTTTCTATTTTAATATTTTTCTGCAAAGGGCTTAGATTGGAAAATTAGGATATTTTTCAAAAAATATGTCACTAAATTTGAAGTTACTTGTAAAAACAAAATCTAAATCCGAATCACCCACTCCTCCTTTTGTAATTTGGACTTTTTTTTTTTTTTTTTTAATAGGAAGAGCTAATATTACTGGTGAATAACAGCATATTCTTAATAATACCTAATGGTTAGAGCAATTGAAGAATATGTAAGTAAATAACTTTCACAAATGTAAGGTGTTTTCAGGTAATAAGATCACGTATGCATTGATCTGGAATAAAAATTAATTTCCTGTTATAGGTCATTTTTTAATTAATATGTTTTAAATGCCGTATTGATCACAGGTAACATCTCAGCATCAATATTATTTAAAGGTAGACTATTACAGTTTTGTAGATATTCGGTATAGGATAGTAAGGAACATTTTGGGAAGTTTATTTTGTTAAGAAAGGATATTAGAATTGGCATTTTGGGATGGATATCTGTATGACTATGTGACGCCAGAAGTCTGGAGAGTGTCATGATGCACATATAGTCTAGCATTAAATAAAGCTCCCGATTTAGAAGTATCTCTTGGTTTTCAAGTTTATTAGTCCTACTTTTTTCAGTGCTGCAGAGTCTGCTGTCAGCGCCAGATTTCTGGGTGTATTACAGGATGGCCCTGAGTTATATTCATGTGTCCCTCCTTGGCCATCTGCCCAGCTGGGTATGAAGTATCTGGTGGGGCAGGTTTAGGAATAATCACCATCTGCAACCATCACTACTCTTCAGTGTTCAGAGTTTTTGTGTCACAACCAGGAGATAAGCCTGTTAGGGAACTGGACATTGTCAGGCTTTACTCCTCCCAAGCGAAAAGACACATTCTCATGTTTTAGATATTTTTATATTAACCTTTTACTTGATGAATGTTGGCATATTGGTACAAACTGTTGCATATGTGTTACAGTCATGGTGATTCTATGTGTGGAGTCAGGTCAACTTCAATCGATCAGGTTTCTCTATATGTGAAGCTGATAGGACTCTTTTTCCACTACCTCCTGCCCATTCCCGTCCCCCCCAATCAAATGTCATGAATCAAAGAGTTCGGAAGATGGCAACATCAAGCCTTAGAACTACCACGTATCTTTTTTTTTTTTTTAATTTATTTATTTTAGAGTGGGGGGGAGGCAGAGGGAGAGAATCTTCAAGCAGGCTACCCACTGAGTGTGGGGCCCAACATGGGGCTCGATCTCACGACCCATGAGATCACGACCTGAGCCGAAACCAAGAGTTAGATGCTTAACCTATGGAGCCACCCTGATGCCCCTAACTACTATATATCTTATGAGAGTCCTTTAGAGGACATTCTATCCCTTTTCAGAATTATGCTATTAAATTGTCTTATATATAAACTGGCTATATATTTCCAGTGTGTATAGCTATTTAGGACAGATTTTTAGTTAAATCTAGTAGATTAAGAATGAAACAATAAGGTTCTCTTTGGCAAATAGAAGGCCCAACATACACTTGGTAAGCCCATATCACAGTATTATAGATATGTTGTGTAATTAACTGAAATTTTATTGTTGAAATTTTCTGCCATGAAATTTAAATTTTAATTATTTTATTTATTTTATTTTATTATAATTATGAGACTAGATAAAACTTTATTAACAGTTGCCATGGTGATGCCTCTAAAAATCTGACTTATTAAAAAGCACGTGTGCCTTGGAGAATAAGATTTACATATTTTTTTTGTTTGAGCATTTTATTAAGAATTTTGACTTATTAACACTGCATTATGAACTTCAGAAGACTAGAGTTTTCTCTGGCTGTGTTTGGATCCATTATACTAAATTTCTTTGAACATCCAGATTAAGAATCTCAGCTATAATAATGTGCTGTGAAAGAATATGCAAATCATTTGTTTCTTAGAGGATGATCCAGTTAGTCCATCTTGTATAAGTTGATAAAGTATAAAATATTTTGACTAAGAGGAATATTTGAGATTATGAAATTTAGGTACAGACTACCATATGCTCTTCAATATGGTGAAATCTTGTTCAGTGATATTTTTATTTATTTAAATTGTTTTTTTTTTTCTTTTTGAATAGGGTTGATGAAGCAATGAGGTTGTATATACACATGCAGTTAATGTGTGAGTGTAGCAAAAGTGAGCAAGAATTTCCTGTTTTACTGTTGTAACAATATTCTCTCCCCCAACCAAGATTTGTAACTAAGAAGAAAAAGGTTTTAAAATGTAGAAGAAATAAAACACTTGGGGTCCTTAACATTCTAGAGTTTAATTTTGATGTTGAGCTTGAATTGTATCATAAACTTTCCTGGCTCTTTTACTATATATTTTTTAACTCATGTTGTCTTGAGCTGCTATAACATAAATTTATGCTATTGTTTTTTGATGTATAAGTGAAACAGTAGTACCACATTGACAAGCTATCTGATAAATTTCCTTTCAAAAACTTTAGAAATTTCATACATATTAAAATATAAGAAATAGGGCGCCTGGGTGGCTCAGTTGGTTGAGCGACTGCCTTCGGCTCAGGTCATGATCCTGGAGTCCCAGGATCGAGTCCCACATCGGGCTCCCTGCTCAGCAGGGAGTCTGCTTCTCCCTCTGACCCTCCCCCCTCTCATGTGCTCTCTCTCTCATTCTGTCTCTCAAATAAATAAATAAAATCTTAAAATATAAGAAATAAACTGTAAATGAGAAAAAAAATTGATAAAGTCCTTGGATACAGTAAGCTTTTTATTTTACAGCTTGAATTTAACATTAACCTTCATCTATTGGGTCTCTCTTCTGATTATGTATAGTCTGCCTGAGTGATTCTGTCCAAATCTATGGCTGTAACTACCATCTATTCACTGTTAACTCCTAAGGTTCTATGTCCATCCCAGAGTTCTTTGAAGAATGCCATATCCATACATCCAATATTTTCTACCTGGCTATCCTATTTTGACCTCAAACTCAACTTAAAATGACAAAACCTGAGTTCAGAAATCCTCCCCACCACTCCTGATGCAGTGTTTCCTTATCCAGCAAATGATACCACTACCTCTTTTGCCAACTGAAATGCTGGGGATCTCCTTAGACCTTCTCTTTCTACTGAAACATCTCAAATTCATTAGTGTCCAAGACTTCTCAGTTCAGAGTCTTTCTCATCTCCAGAATATGTCCTTCATTTTCACTCCCCTGTGGGCACTGCTTTAATTACTCCTCTCTACCCATTTTGGTGAACTCTTTATTAGTCTCCCTGCTTCTTGTCTTCCTCCATCAGTTCATATTGGACACTGACCCCAGAGGATGTTTTCTAAATCTTCAATCTAGGCAAGCAATTCCAATGCTTAGAGCCCTTCAATGGCCTCCGTAGTTTTCTGTGGCTCCAGAGACAAAGCTCTTGCTGAATTGGCCTCTGGCTCATTCCTTGGCTCCACACAAAAAGCTCTTACTGAACTGGCCTCTGACATCTCCAGCAGTATCTTTCTATCGCAGCCCCTCTCCCAACCCAACACATATGAGTCAGGTCTCATACACACTTGACCTTTCACCCCTTGGAAGTATTCTTCCCTTTACCTGAAATTCCAGTGCTTTCTTTTTTCTTTAGTTAACTCCTACCTCAGTGGTCTTGTCCAAATCCATGGCTATAAATATCATCTTTCACTGTTGACTCTTCCTAGAAAACAAAATTCAACTGAGTAAATTTGAAGATCTAACTGGCTTTATTAAGCAGTTCATAAATCGGGCAGCATTCCATCTAGCAAGTAGAGAGATGCTCTGAGGAGTTGTACAAAGTGGAAGGTTTTTATAGGAAGGAGAATGTGGCAAGAGGTTATTAGCAAAAGAAAGGATTGCTTCAGGCAAGGCTACCTTTCCTTAAGGGGAAGGGCAAGGGATTTTATTAGGTGGATTACCTCATTTTTGGGGGGATTGAGAGGGCACGTGTGACAGATTCCTCATTGATGATGATCAGAAAATTCCTGACTGTCCAGTTTAAGACTGCATTTTTAGGGTAGGTTGAAATGCAGTTGGGTAAGGTATTAGGTCCGTATTTGGTGACTTGCCTTAAGTGACACCATTTTGGGCCAATGGTTTTCTTTTTAACACATTTAAGTCTGTATGCCTGGCCCAGACTTCTCTCCCAAATAACCAGACTTTAATCTGACGGTCCCATAATGACCTCAAACTCAAACCTTGTTATCTCCTTTGGGAAGCCTTTCCTAATCTGGTAATTTGATTTACATAATTGTACTCTGTGCCTCCGTAGTTCCCTAATTGCCTCTGATGTTTATAATACTGTATGGTAATCATCAATTGTAATTTTCTGCTTTCCCCACTAGATTGTAAGCTCCTTGGGAGCAGCGTCTTATTGACTCAATCACCAGAGATGAGATCAATTTAGTGCCTGACACAAAGTATCCATGCAATAAAAATTTGTTTAAAGAGTGAATAAAAATCTAAAGATCTTTGGCTCTTATAAGTCATTATATTTGGATTTTGTTAAGGAACTTGAAAATAACTTATATCGTCCCTATGGACCATATTTAGAAATATGGTCTTAATATAGGGACAACTAGATGAGTTAACAACTGGGTAATTAGTGAAACATTTCCAATCTGGATGATGTTTCCTGGTGAAATTTTGGCCTTATCATGTTTAACATTTTATCAATGACTAAAATAAGACCGTACAGAGGAAACACATATCCAAACTGAGGATCATGTCATTTGGGGACATATAATGAATATCTGAGACAGAATTAGGATCCAGTATGATCTTGAAGGGTTAAAGTGATGGGCTGAAACTAAAAAAGATAGATGGAAGTATAAGTTACAATTTTGTCTAGAAATCATCTGTGCAAGTGTAGGATGGGGGAAACAGTATGGTAGAGAACATTTGGAAAAATTAGGTAATACAGTAATCATTTAAATATATATAAAATATGTATTACATGTATATAATATATATGATATAAATGAGTATATATAGTTACTTAAACTAGTATTTTTATTTTACCAATCTTATGTTAAGTATATTACTTCACTTAATAGGATGATACTATTTCAAGCAAGATTAGAGAGGTTTCTGCATTGTGCTAGTCAGTATTTTCAGGGGAGAGAAATAAGAACAACTGAGATCATTAAAATCATGTCATATTAGAGAGACTGAAAAAACAGAGATTTGAAAGTTGTTTTCAAATCGTTGAAAAACTATGATGTAGATAAGAAAGTTAGACTTTGCTGCTGGCACCAATAGTGAAAACCAGGACTAATGAGTAGAAGCTGTGGGTAGGATATTTTTAGCTCTCAGGAAGAACTTTCTAATAAGAGTTCTGCCTAAATATAATTGACTGGGAAGGGACATAGTGGAGTTCCGTATAACTGGAGGCACTTGGTATTGAGGGGTAATTATTTGGCAGACCTATTTTATAGAAAATTTGAACATTGTGTAGGTGGTTAGACCAGATGGTCTTTTCAATTTGTCAGATTTTTAAGATTCTTTGATTCTAATATATTGTATTTGATTATGGCCTTACTATTATCCAATAGAATGAGATAGAATCATTTGAAAATTTTATCTCAGTGGTAGAATTTATTTGACAGAGAGAGAGAGCAGCAGCAGAGGGAGAAGCAGACTCCCCACTGAGCAGGGAGCCCGATGCGGGACTCGATCCCAGCACCCTGGGATAGTGACCTGAGCTGAAGGCAGATGCTTTACCGACTGAGCCACCCAGGCACCCATGGAAGTATATTTTAATATGTTCTGGTTTCATATATGATACACACATAAATATAAATCTATAAACCTATACCTTCTTATAATTTATAGCAAGCATTGATTGGATCACTTATGTCTACCATCCGCCAATCACTATTTGAGACATATTTCCTCCTATTGGTTTAGATCAGAAAAGAGAAATATTTTCTGGGTTTGCAAGAGATACTTTTAAAATATGAATATTCATGAAAGTTCAAGATGAAATTCTACTACTGAAGGTTTTTAAACCCTTATTATTAACACAGGACAAAGATATATTTATTTTATATGGTAGATTTTCTTACCTACTATTGATTAATAGAGTGGGTTGATTTTAGTTTAGTTTTGTTGCTTCCTAGTGGAAATGTTCAAGATAAGTGTGTTGGCCAAAAGACGAAAGGCTGATTGCAAAAGGGGATGGGTAATCTCTGTAATGAATACAATGGAAAATTGCCTACATTATTCTTACTATAATATATCTAGGTTGAATATTTTACTGATGTTTGATTGTATATTTTCTTATTACTTATTGAACAGTCCCAGCTGAATGGCATGCTTTTCTTTTGCCATGAGCTGAATTAATGATTTTCCCTTTCCAAATAATTTTCCCAGGTTTTGAAACTGGCATCCTCATTACTCTAGCTGCTCAGGCATGAAACTTAAATGGAACCTGTCTTTCTTTCTCTTAGAATGATTTCCTTTATCTGTCATGTTCATTGCATCTCCACTTACCATCATTTTGAACAGTTTTCATCAATATTTTTCTAATTATTTGCCCTGTTTTGTCTGTTCATTATCATTCGTCTCACATATTGTTTCCATTTTCATCTTGTTAATATTATGTTCAAGACCCACAATGTCTTCTTACTGCCTGTTGGGTCCCAGTGCAAACTCTTTACTTTGATTTTCAAGGGCCTCTCTAATTTGCATCCCAAACTTTATGTGAAACTACCCTCTTATTTTAGAAAGGCTGATCTGTCCTTGCTCCTAAACTTCTCTGCCATTGCTTATGCTTAGATATGTTTATGTGTAGAATGACAACTTCCTGCATAATCTGTGCAGGTCTTACTAGTCCTTAAGGACTCATCTCAAGTATTACCTTGTCTTATGAAAGTTTTAAAATAATTAGAAGTTTCAGTTGAGAATAAGGTTAATATAAATTGATAGCATGTAATGACTGTTTAATATAAAAAATATTAATATGGTTGGTATAAATTCTGTATTAATACTAATACTCTTTATATCATATCTTTATTTTCTAGTTGAACTGTATTATGTATGTATTAACTCAATACATGTATATATACACATCTCATCTAATATATATATATACACATACATCCATCTCATCTCAAATATTTATAATTTATTTGGATGGTTAACACAATATATTGTTAACTCTAACCATATATAACAAATGTATATACATACACTTATTTAGCATGCCTAAGTGAGGCTCTTATGCAAAGAATCTTGAAGTGTATATACATATATATATATTCACACATGTATATTTAATATATATATGTGAAAGTGTGTGTGTGTGTGTGTGTATATATATACACACACAAACACGTATTATACACACACATATACAATTTTATATTCTGCCTACTTCAAAATTCTTTCCTTAAGAGCCTCACTTATGCTTGCTAAATCAAATGGAATAAAATGGGTGACTGACTATATAGAAAAAACAAATAAATCTTTTGATTGGTCAGTGGCTCACTGGGACTGTGATTAAAGGTAATACTTCTAAACCTGTATTGTTTAAAGTTCCCTTTGTATGTATGCTAAATCATGATGGCATGGTAATATAGGAGAAAGAACACTGCTATATCTCAATTAGAACTCTTGCTAATTGGCTTTATGACTTTCAATAATTCACTAATTTTAGGGGGTGTCTCAATTTTCTCATTTGTATAGGGAGAAGTTTGATCTCAGTAGTCTAATTTCACTCATTCATTCATTCATTTATGACAGCTGTATCTTTTAAGACTTAATCAAGTTTTATTTATGATTCTTTTGGTACCTTTATATTCAGGGTTAACTATTTTTGTTTTTGTCACTATTTTGCTTTCAGATTTAAAGCCAGTCAAGCCAAACCAATGGAAAAAGAATACACAAAATTGTTTCTTGACCAAGTTAATTACAAAGAGATCTAAATTTCAAACTTGGTTTATCAAAATGTACGCATTTAATTGAATCCCAAAGTAGAATAATATATGCAGAAGGTGAATTGTTTGCATTCTTAGTTTACCAATTTTTCACAAATTAAGGAATTTGACTTACAAAAATGTACCTTTTTTTTTTTCCTTTTGGAGATGAATAATACAATAATACAGTAAAGAATAGAGTATATTTGCAGAAGTCTTCTCTATTCTCTTTGTGCTATTACCTAAAAGAGGGACATCACTGCTATGCTCCAGAAAGCAGAGAACCTTTTATAAATGAGTTCCTTTACCACAGACATTTTATGGAAATATACACTTCGAATTCTTGAAGCAAATTATTCAAATTTATGTACATACAAATAGCTCCTCTGAGAGGTGATGTAAATATGAAATAATATTTCTAGAGCTCTGATTGGAATAACAGCAAAACACTGATTAAATCACTAATAGAATATGTTGGGTAACTTGAAACATCTGACCTTTATTAGTCCTCTTGTAAGAGAACAATAGTATGAATTCATGACTATTCAGGGAAGGTTACTACTCTGATTCCTGAGAATAACCTAATAAAAAGGCCAACCGATTAATGAGTGGATGTGTAATGAGTGTTCTTTTGCATCGATAAAAGCTGTCCGTAATACCGTGGGCATGGCTGACAAAATGATCCAGAGGTCTAACTGCAACACTCTTTAATATCATCCAGAAGTTTTGTATTCATCTGAATTTAATATTTTTGGCTTAATTCTACAGATGTAGATGTTTTCAGTTTTTAAGAATCTGTATTGATTTATTTTGTGTGGTGATCTAGTCTTGGCTGGGTCTTCACTAAGTTTCCAATAATCTTTTTACTTGGCCCTCAGTGGCTCTACTTTTCTCTCTAATAATTGTTTCATCCTTTATCCTGAGTCTTAGCATGCAGTCTTAGCTTTCACTTCAAAGAAAAAAAAAAATAGAAGTCATTGGGCAGAAACTTCCCCAGTGCCTCTCTGTCTTCATGCTAAAGCTACCTATAACATTATCCTTTCTTTTCTCCTTTGCTTCTGACTTAACAGGAAAGGAGATTCCTTTTGTCTTCCATCCTCTTCTGACACCTATCTCTATTACATTACCTTTGCTCTCCCAAGTTTTCAATATGCTTTTTTTCTTTGGATCTTTTTTTTTCCTGAGGGCTTACAAAAATACTGAAGGGTCTCTCAATTGAAAAATAATAGTTTTTATATTCCTATTTCATTAACTTTGTTTTTTTCCCTGTGTTCACTGCCATATGTCTTAAACTAATAGCCTACAATGGTCTGTACTTTCTCAGGGATATTCATTATTTTTTTCTTTCCTTTCCTTTCCTTGAATTTCTTTAAATTATGAAAGCCATACATTATTGTGGTAACACATAAAACAATATCTACCACTTAATATTCTGAATACTCACTCTCCTGTTGATATTAACTCCTGTCACCATTGTGCTTTTTGATAAAGATATTTTTTTTCTTTTAAGGAAATTTACTGACTTTCTTTTGAGTCCTTCTACTACTTAATAAGAACTAATGATTGTCTGCTGCATCCTGACACACAGTCTCCTGCCCCACCCACCCAGCTTTTGGCTACTAGCACTTGACCCCCTCCTGGAACTATTTTTCTACCTCTCTGACTACAACTGATTAGCCATCTTCACTTGATATTCCTTTTCTCTCTGTCCTGAAATACTGAGTTTTACCAGATATTCATTCTTGGTCCTTTTAGCTTCTTACTCATCAATTTTCCCTGAGTAATTTCTACTTTATCTATGGCTATTCCCACATCTTTATCTCTAGGTGTAACTACTCCTATGGGTTCCCTATAATTATTTTCAAAATCCTACTGGACTTCAGAGTTAATGTATGAACTAGCTCTTCCATCTGTATTTCCCAGGTTTGTATTTAGCCTTTCCTGAGAAATGGCAGAAGTATCTTTCTTCCATGAGCTATCTCCCTGATTATCTCATTAGTTACTTATCTTGTTGATTCTTGTTTAGAAATGACTCTTGAATCTGGCTGTTTCTCCCCATCTCCACTAGTATGGTCTTTGCCAGGCTCTCATCATTTCACCTTGAATCTGTTATTGCAATTACATACCTAGATGCCTGAATTCCATCCTATCTTCTCCACTTTTATTCATATTGCATGGCAGTGGCTCTCATATGGTTGGTCTCGGCACTCCTTTATAATCTGAAACATTGTTAAGGACACAAAGAGCTTTTGTTTATGTGAGTTATATCTACTAATATTACCTTATTATAAATTGAGACAAATTTTTTTTATTTTATTGTGTTATGTTAATCACCATACATTACATCATTAGTTTTTGATGTAGTGTTCCATGATTCATTGTTTGCATATAACACCCAGTGCTCCATGCAGAACGTGCCCTCTTTAATACCCATCACCAGGCTAACCCATCCCTCCACCCCCCCTCCCCTCTAGAACTCTCAGTTTGTTTCTCAGAGTCCGTAGTCTCTCATGGTTCATCTCCCCCTCCAATTTCCCCCCTTCATTTTTCCCTTCCTGCTATCATCTTCTTCTTCTTTTTTTAAAATTATAATGTATTATTTGTTTCAGAGGTACAGGTCTGTGATTCAACAGTCTTACACAATTCACAGCGCTGTGAATTGTGTAAAATTGAGACAAATTTTTTTTTTTTAAGATTTTATTTATTTATTTGACAGAGAGAGACACAGCGAGAGAGGGAACACAAGCAGGGGGAGTGGGAGAGGGAGAAGCAGGCTTCCCGCAGAACAGGGAGCCCGATGAGGGACTCGATCCCAGGACCCTGGGATCATGACCTGAGCTGAAGGCAGTCGCTTAGCCAACTGAGCCACCCAGGTGCCCAAACTGAGACAAATTTTTAAAATATTTATTAAATCACTTAAAATAACTCTACTCATTCCATGTTAACATAAACAACTTAATTCTTATGAAAATAACTATATTTTCAAAAATAAAAAATAGTGGGGAGAGTAACTATTGTTTTACATTGCTGCGTATCTGTTTCAGGCTGGCTTAACTGAAGACAGCTAAATTCTCATATTGGCCTTGTGATATATTGTTTTGATTGAAGTAGGTAAAGAAAATATGACCTCACACAGACATGTAATTAGAAAAGGGAAAAGTATTTTAATAGCTTTTGCATAACTGTGAATATTCTTCTTTAATGCCATGCCAAAATTTAACAAGTGATAATTTTTTAAAAGCTAGTTGCAGATTTAAAAGCTAATCTGATTCTGAAATCAGATTAGTGAACATTCTGTTTTCTGTTGCACTAAGGTCCACTGGTTTTACACTTTTTTAAGACTTTCTTAGTTTTATTACTATTCACATTTTTTCAGTGTCTTAATCATTTTTTGAACAATTTAATATCTGCTTTTTTTTCTAGTTTTATTGAGGTATAATTGACCTATAACATTGTATTAATCCAAGGTGTACAACAAAATGATTTGATATATGTAAATATGGTGAATGGATTATAATAAGTTTAGTTAACATCCATCAAACCTCACAAAATTACACACTTTTTTTCTTGTGATGAGAACTTTTAAGATTCACTCTCTCAGCAACTTTCATGTATACAGTATAGTCTTGTTAACTGTAGTTACAGTGAATGGCTCTTTTGCCCAAACATGATTTTATAACATCCTGCATTGGTCATTAGGAAAATATTGGTTTCCTGGGTTTTGCAGATGTTAACACATTTCATTATAGAATATCAAAAAATCACATCCATTTAATGTCACTTCTGATATCATTGGAAAGTCTATTAAATATTGGAAAGCTGTCAAGGTCATGGTGATGATATTAAGTTTTCTAAAATTCCAATTTTTTATGAAAATTTACATTATTTTATTGGCAACAGATGTTATGCCCTTTGTAGTTATTGTTGAAGTTACAAGCTCTCGATTCGCTGTTAAAAAGTTATTCGCTAAATAAGACTAAATTACCACAGTTTTCCTGTGGTGTTCCATGAAAATGGTGTTCCATAAAAATATCTAGTTTAGCTAGAACATTAGTCGCCTGAGTGCTTTTCATAGGAACAATTAACATAGTTTGGTGTGTAGCAGAAGTGCTGTATGGATACTTATCATTTTTTTCACACAGAATATTAAGACAATGTGGATTTAAATGTCAAAATTCAATAAACTTAGCATTTTTTTTACTGCTCCTTTAAAAACATTACTTATGAACACTATTTTTTAAATTATTTATTTTTTTAATTACTGCTAGCTTGTAGTAGTAAAGAACACAATGACGATTAGTACACATTAATATTATTTTCTTGATTTGTGCCCCGGCGGTTTTATCCACCATTGCTTCTATACCATCAGTGCAAATGTCAGTATTCTGAAACAAAGTAAATAACATTTTTAAATTATTATTATTTTTATGAAAATAATTTTGACTCTGTGGACCACCAGAAGAGGTCTTGTGTATCTTCAGGTCTTTGTGGACTACACTTTGAGAACTAATGTTTTATGGTGTCAACAGATTTGTGATGCTCAATGTATATCCAATCATTTATTTCTCTCTCTTTTTAAAAATATTTATTTATTTGAGAGTGGGGGAGGGGGAGGGGCAGAGAGAGAGGGAGAGAGAAAATCTCCCTCAGACTCCCTGCCGAGTGAGGAGCCCCACGCGGGGCTCAACCCCAGGACCCTGACATTATGACCTGAGCCAAAATCAAGAGTCAGAGGCTTAACTGACTGAGCCACCCAGGCACCCCTTTCTCTTTCCACTTCTGCTTCCCACTGCCAGCATGCTCTTGGTTGCTGAACATCTCGGTGGTCCAGATCCCCCTGTGAGTCTGTACTGTTGTTCCTACTGTAACCACCTTCTCAAATTTGCCCTCGTCCTCTCCCTTTTACCTGTTACGTGCCTCCTTATCCCTCCAGCCCCAGCTCAAAAGCCACCTAAGCTAAGAAAGCCCTACTCTATGCACAATTAAATGATTAAGAAATGTGATTAATAACGACAAATTTGAAGTGAAATTAGTTGAATTAAAGAGGAAGAATTGGATTGAAGTTCCAGAGAAGAATTGGGTTCACTTTGTTACTAACTCATGGTATGTCCTCAGATATGTCACCTTGGATCTTAATAATCCTGATCTGTAAAATGAAGGAATTAGCAATATGATTTATGAATTTCTCACAGTAATTGGCAGAAAAGACTATTTGGAATTTTAACATGTGGAAGCAATGTTGTCCTGAGTCAGAAGACCTTAGTTCTGTTCTAGAACACAGTATATTTGTGACCTTGAATGAGCAATTGTTTTGCCTCTCCAGTCCTCAATTTTCTCATCTGTAAATTGGAAATAATAATTTCTACCTATTTCACAGAGCTTCTCTGAGAGTATAATTTGAAATTATATATGAAAGTATTTTCTGAACTGTAAGTTTTACAAAGTGGATTACCTATGTTTGTGTATTATGGAACCCTTTTAATGGGTTCAAAGGAATTTTGCATATTTTATATTATTCTTGGTCTCATTTTATCATTACTTAGGCTAATTTTTATAGGCAGAAAAACTAGTCATGGAGAAAATATCTGGGTAACTTGATTAGACATAGCTTTTTCATAGATTCAGGATGCTGGGACTTGGGTGAATATAACATTTGTGGCACACTCAATGCAAGGGTGGACACCATCGGCTTGACATATGGCCCCATTTAATACAATGAATCTATATAGCAGGCAATGTCATTCATCCTTTATATATGAAAAGTTTGTGTTGTGGAGCATGTTTATGTAGCTTTCTTAAGGTCATTAGGTTAACAGTATTCTAGTGATCTAATCCAGGTGGGTATTTTAGGCCAAGTTTTTGCTCATACAGCACATCATAGTCCATCCTGTTTATTTGGAAGGTAAGAAAACCAAGGTCAAATGGCTTTCTTAAGGGCACACCACTGGCTAGGAGCTGGGAGTAAAACTTAGGTCTTCTGATTCTTAGTTCAAGTTTTTTTGTTTTTGTTTTTTTTTAATTAGCTTTCTTTCCGGTTTGTATTTATTTAGTTGTTACTTTCACCAATAAGAACTCATTTTTCTTTATCTTGATTTCACTTGTCCTTTGTATATTTTTTTTTTTCATTTTTCAAATAACACATTAGGTTTACTTGTTGGCTTTTACTGAGATTTGAAACTCATTGAAGTTCTATCTAAATAACAGAATGGCAGTTTCTGAGCACACAGTCTTACAGTCTTCCTGTTCATTGATGTGTGTTCCACCACATAAAAACTACTCATTAGTTTGATTAATGGTTTCAGTTTGGATGTTAGTTACCAATAGAGTTTTGTAAATAAGAAGTCATTCTGAGCTACTATTGTCAGGAAACAGTATATGATCCATTCTTTCTTTAAACTCCATATACTCATACAATAAGATCTACAAACTACAAAGGAAATCAAGTGTAAAACACACAGTTCTCTTTGGCTCTGCTCTCTTTTTTTTTTTTTTTAAGATTTTATTTATTCATTTGAGAGAGAATGAGATAGAGAGAGCATGAGAGGGGGGAGGGTCAGAGGGAGAAGCAGACTCCCTGCCGAGCAGGGAGCCTGATGCGGGACTTGATCCTGGGACTCCAGGATCATGACCTGAGCCGAAGGCAGTCGCTTAACCAACAGCCACCCAGGCGCCCTTGGCTCTGCTTTCAAGAGATAAAAAGCCATAGTCCCAATTCTTTGGAGATAAAAGAGGGAATTATCATTTAGTGACTGTAACAAATTTGGACACATGCATTTACCCCCTTTCATATAGAATATTAGAGATTTTAGTTTTAACCAGTAATTCTAGTATCATCTTTTAGTTGCTCTTACAGTCTGTCTCTCTCTCTTTTCATGTATGTATATATGCAGGTGTTTTGTCTGTCCATGTGGGTGTATACACACACACATACAATTAAACATAAAAGTTGTTTTTGTGTGTATTATTTTAAACATTCTGAAGTATAATATGCATACAGAGAAATGCACTAATCATAAGTGTACAGCTTAATAAGTTCACATTTAACCATGTAACCTGCACTCAGATCTAGAGATAGAATATTACTCAAACCTTAGAAGCCACTTCATGTCCTCTTCCAATTACTCACTGCCTTCTTGAAGATTACCATACAGTATATTAAACTTACCTAATTTTCAACTGCATATAAGTGGAATAATCCAGTAAATATCTTTAACGAGTGCCTTATTTTGTTCATTTTATCTGTGAGATTCATCCACAATGTTCAGTCCCTGTCATTGCTGCATGGTATTCTGTTATATGAATCACTACACTTTATTTTTCTAGTCTACTGTGGAGACTTTGGGTTGTTTCCAAATACACAGACACACACAACAATAAAGACATTTATTGAGGACATACTGGAAATTAGTAAGAAAAGGGCAGGCAACCTAACTGAAAATGACTAAAAATCTATAGCCAAAAGGCCAATAAGCATTTTCACTAGTCATTAAGGAAATGCAAATTAAAATCACAACGGGATACCATTACACATCCACGAGAATGGCTAAAATTAAAAAAAAAAGAGGAAAATACCAAGTGTTATGAGAATATGAACTACAACTCTCATATACTTCTGGTGAAAGTTCAGACTGGCATAAGCAGTAGGTAAATAATTTGACAGCATCTAAAAAAAAGCCCTGAAAATTCGTGTTCCCTATCACCCAGCCATTCTGTTCCTAGGTATATACTCAGCGGAAATGTGTACATGTTGACCAAAAGATATGTACAAGAATATTCATAGAAACATTATATGTAATTACCAAAAATATAATTCATTTTTTTAAGTTTGGATATGTTTTTTTTGTTTCAAAAAATTCAAATTTTTAGACTAAAATATTTAGCATTGTATCAGGAATTCGAACTTTGGTAGTACTAATATAGATTGAGTTGTCTAGAATAAGAATTATATAAAAAAGGTAAAATAGACATTTGGATCTGTAGTTAAAATGTCCAAGATAAGGATTGACTAAGTTATTTCTGGAAATGTGCATCTTCTTGCTTATCAAAATTAGGTAGGTATAGTCAATTCTAGCTTATCATTGGAATGGAAGGGAGTAGTCCCATAGGTAGCTTTAAATAAAAGGCTCAGGGGCACCTGGGTGGCACAGTCAGTTAAGTGACTGACTCTTGGTTTTGGCTCAGGTCCTGATCTCAGGGTCATGAGATCGAGCCCCGAGTTAGGCTCCACACTTGGCAAGGAGTCTGCTTGGGATTCTCTCTCCCACTTGTGCTTTCTCTCTCTCTCTCTCAAATAAATCTTTAAAAATAAATAAATAAATAAATAAATAAATAAATAAATAAATAAATGGCAAAATCGCTACTATTTTGAGTGCATTTATATTATTTCGCAATTCTTAATGCAAATTTTCAACTTAGAGCAAACAATCTCTTTCTGATCCTCAATGGACCTACTGTCTACTTCTCATTTTGTGTGTTAAAAATTAATCATTTAGTTTATTCAGTTGCTCTTTATCAAGCATTTAGTTTGTGCCAGGCCCTGACCTAGGTGCCTGGGATAAGCTGTGACCAAAACAAAGTTCTTGCCCTCAGGAAGTTTGATTCTAGTGGTAGACAGAACATGAACATGTAAACATGAATTTTTAACATGGTAAGTAGTGATTAGTGCTATGGGAAAAAATAGAGCAGGATAAGGAGAATCGAGGGTGTAGGGGGTTGCTATTTTATGTATGTTGGTCAAAAATATCTTTCTGATAAGGTAAGATTTGAATAGGAGCTGAAAGAAGTAAAGATGAAAGCCATGGAGATCTCTAGAAGAACAATGATTCAGGGAAAGGGACACCAAATACCAAAGTCCTGAAGCAGGCTTTGTGTGTTTAAACAACAGTCTGGAGACCAAGAACAGAGTGGATGATGGAAGAGTCAGAAAGCTTGTAGGTCATTGGAAAGGTGATTCCCATGTTTTGGGTCCGAGCAACAGAAAGCATGAAGTTTTTTCATTTACTGAGAGGTCTATCAAAGACTACATTAAGAGTAGATAAGAAGTGAAGGAAAATCAGGAGTTTGGTCTTGATCATATTAATTTGCGGGTCTCTATTAGACTTTAAAGAGGAAATGTCCAGTAAGCCTTTGAATATAGAGTCAGAAATTCCGGGGAATGGTGCAGTCTGGAGGTATAAATTTGCGAGTTGTAAATTAATGAAGTGGATGAGGTCACTTAGAAAGTGACTTAGGAAAGTAACATCTGAGAAATGACTGGGGATGAAGTTGAAGAAATAAAGAACAACAGGCAAAGGAGAATGGGAAGGAACAGCTAGTGAAAGTAAGACTGGAATTAAAGACCGTGTCTTTTACTTAGAACTGAAGTCAAATTAAGAAAATCTTTTTAAGAAGGTGGGTAGGGAGCAACAATGTCAAGTACTGCCGTTAGCTCAAGAGAGGTGAGCATTGAGAATTGGTCATTGCATTTGACAACATCATTGACCTTGATAAGACTTGTTTCTATAGATGGTTACAAAATCTCGCTACACTGGACTTAAAAGGCATTAGCGAAGAAATGGGGGTTGAAAGTATTAAGATTCTTCTGAGGAATTTTGATGTAAAAGGAAGCAGAGTAGTAATGAGCTATAGTTAGAGGGAATGTAGGATCAAGAGGAAGGTTTTTACAGATGGGGGATAATAAAGCATATTTGTAAGGTGGTGAAAAAGTTCTGGTAGAGAGAGAAAGCTCGTGATGCAGGAGAGTGGGGACAGTTGCTGGAGTGATTCCACAATGGCAGAAACTCACAGAGAAGTGGAAAATGTTACCTCGGGTAGCATTTTTATCTTTTTTTTGCCAGCTTGTCTATGAGGTTCACAGTGATAGAAGCAAACTAGACAAACAGTTTTTTTGCTTAAAAGTCCTATTACCCTGGAAAACATAAAAAGGGACTTCATCTGGTATCAGCATATTGCACCTACTATCCTTGCCATTTATTCTGGGCTAGGACACAGATGCCAAAACAAAATCTTCTGATAGATAGCAGGGCATCACCTATATTTCTCTTAAGTCTCCATTACATAACCATGCAGGATCTGTACGCCCCGTATAGGTTGTAATTGACTGCTACTCCTGTACCATGCAGTAGATAACTGGTTATGGTTCATTGATCTTCTCTGTGGGTTCCAGAAGATGAGTTTACATCTTGTTTTCTTTCCATATAATTGTTTGTCTTTGGAGTCCCATTTCTAAGCCGTATTGCACAAATTACCTTTCAATAGTGTGTGAAATTTTAGGCAAAAAAAAAAAACCCTTGAACAGGAATATTAATTAAGGCTTTCTTATGGATGGAAGTGACCTTGTAGGGGAAGAAATAGAATTTATAAGACATGAACTGCTGCTATCTTTTACATACTAATCTAAACTCTTCATATTAAATGAAAATAAAGGTGGTATTTTTGAAATAGAGGTTTTTTTGAACTCTTCTGTGAAAATGACCAACTGTTGATTCAACTATTAATTAGGACAAAGCACTTTTATTTAATTAGAAAGCCAAGTTATTAAAATTCTAATTGATAATTTCATAATTCTCAAATCTTAGCTCGTGTAAAAATTCTTAAATCTCTACTTCAAAAAGTCTGCCTATCTATATCAATTCATAATCACCTTCTGTATTTGAAAGTCATTTATACTTATGTCCTGCCAGAATCCAAAATATAGAAATCATAATTGATTATTTGATATTAAGGAGCATCTTAATTATTTACATTTATTTTTAAGTAAATATTAACCTTTACCTTATTAATTAAATAATCTATAATTACTTACATTTTCTGTTAGAACCACTAAGAGCAGTTAAAAGTTAACTTAGTATATCAGGAAGTTGAAGTAGGATTCTTTCTGACTCAGTTTTGGCTGAAGCTCCAAAGGCCAAGAACAAAATGATAGGTGCCTTGATGGCCTTAATGGGTTAAGATTGAAGAGACCAAATAGGAGAAATTCTTTGAAGAAAGTTGAAGGAGCCCAGTAGCATTTTCCATACCCGCTGCCATTGGAGATGGAAGGAAAATGTTTTTCCTCATTCTCAAATCTAGTGAGAGACAGAACCATGTCTCTCCCCTGTATTTTGGGGGGGCTCATAGTAGATTGGTATCTGATTCACATCAGAGAAGTCAAAGGCATGGCTGTGACTTTGGCTAGAGGAGATATAGTAGAGAGAAGAGGGCTACCAGGACATGGAGATTCGCTTTCTGATTGTCGGGAAAAAAGAATACTTCGAGTATTCACTGTGACTCAGATGTTGGTCATATGAGAGAGAACAAGAGAAGTAGACAGTGACAGAGTGAGAGCAAACCAAGCAAGAACGTGCTGGCTTGATGTTTAAAACCAAGGAAATTTGCCCCCAAAGGCTTGGGAGGGTGATGGAACCCCAGCAGTGTGCCTGTGAGGTGTGGGCTGCAGAATACCTGGGGGTGAAGGTTGGAATCAGGAGTTGGCAGCTGAAGAAAAGCCATGGCCATTTCATGGTCATTGAAGTGAGAGGTTGTCAAAGAGAGGATTTTGAGAAACCCACAAAGATGCTCTAAACTAACAAGGCAGGAGAACAAGCAAAAGCTAGTCCGGCCCACAACTCCTTTCTGAGGAAGACTTGACTAGGGGAGGGAGGGAGTGTCATTTTTGAATCATTTATTATTACCAGGGAATGGGCATCTGAATTATAAAAGTGACAATTCTAGAGGCACCGAAAGTGCCAGTGGAAACTTTTTATTATCTGAGAGTGACGGTAAATGTTAAGAGATGTGCTGGAGATTTCATCCAAGTACTAGCTCACAGAGTGAGTCTGGATGGGTGTAGGGGGAAAAACAGATTTTTTTTTTTTTTTTAATAATTGAGTCTTCTAGAGTCTAGCTCATTCAATAAAAAGTTACATTGGCTTCCAAACAATGGTTGATAAGAACAACAAAAAAAGGCTTATCTTTCATTATCCAGATGCCACCACATATTGCAAGGAAGCAGTTCATCTCACTGAATGACATTCATACTTACTGCCTTTGTATCTTGTAGTGGGATTTTTGTTTAGGACACTTATTATTGTTCAGACATGTGTGCCTGCGGATGTTTTAATGAAGATCTAATTCAAAAGAGATACTTTTCTGATTTCTATCTCACAAATAATCTTATACCTTAGAAACGCTGCAAAGAGAGTTACAGCAGAAACAGGATCAATAGTGGTGGCTTTTCAGCAGTTCACTCAGCTCACTCTTGAGTAGCAGAAGCCCCTTTATCCAAAAGCTCTGCAGTATCTCTTGGAGCTCTTGACTCGAAAGGGCTATGAAGCTTAAATTTTTGTTTCAGTTCCCAATTTCTGCTCTGGCCTCTCTTAATATCCTGTTTTTAAGTTTTGGTTTGTAGTAGCAAGAAAACTACTTCCTATTGCTAGCTCAGTACCATAATTTTCTAGAGAGCTGTAGAACTACAGTATTGATCAGAAAAATAAGATACATGAATTTACAGTATGTATACATGTAAGAAATCAGAATATTCCACATATTTGCTTAACCAAACCACATATTGATAAATTTCAACTGGTTTGGACTCCACTTTTTTTTTTTTTTTTCCCTGACTGGGTTGTCTTATTTTGTAACAGATTTCTCTTCCTTTGCCTATGACACAAAATAGGTTACTGTGAATTGATATATAACACAAAGAATAAGGTACTATTCTAAGGTCTTTACTTAAATTGTCTAATCCTGACAACAGGTCTTTTATGAAGATAGTCTATTAGCCTCTGTGCCTCCGTTAGCTCATCTGTAAACAGGGCTAATAATCCTGGAAAATCACTTCACTCAACATCATCATATCTGCGAGATTTCATCCATGTTGTGGGTATAGCAATAGTTCTTTCCTCCTCATTGCTGTGTTGCATTTAATCATCTTGAATATACTATCTTTGTATATTTGCCTACTTTATTGTCAAATGGAAAACAAATCTGAACTTAGGTAAAGGTTTGATTTGAAAGGATTGTTGCAATAGAGAGAATGCTCTGACTTTAAGATCTGTAAGCATCTCAGAGGTCAGGCAGAAGGGGTTTATCTTTTATAGGAGTAAATGAGGCTAGAAGGAACCAGGTGTTGGGGAGTGCAGTGAGCAGGTGACAAAATTGGACAATTTTTCTTTGCCACAAGCCAGTTCTTGGAGAAGTTCACTAAGGAGGGTTTGTTCTGCTTTCCAAGTGACTGCTTAATCTTAGGGGCATGAGAAAATTGAGGGGCCTTTGAGGAGAAGAGAAGCCTAACCCAAGTTTGTTCAAGTGAAGTTGCCAGGCATCTAGTTCAGGTTGGTCAGTGGGGACAAACAGTTCAGGTACTCATTTATGAGAAAAAAAAGGGAGTTTAGAGGGTTTCTGTCTTGTCATAGGCAAACAAGGGGTTAACCATGAGTCTTAACAGGTCATCTGGAGACAGGATCTTTGCAGTAAGGTGCTTCCCACAATGCTAAATGGTGAAGATATTTCTTAATGTCCCAGTGTTCCAGGAATTCAGGTAAAGTTTGAATATTGCTGTTATTACTGTTGATGAACATTCATAATGCTTCCAGTTTGGGGTCATTATTATTTGGGTTTATTAAAGGTGTTATGAACATTTTTACACACGCATTTTGGTGGATATAAGCATATACCTAAGAGTGAAATTTTGGTATCAGGGGCTATGTGTATATTGAACTTTGGAAGATACAGACAGTTTTCCAATTAAACTTCATCATTAATGTAGGAGAGTTCCAACTGCTCCACATTCATGTCCAAAGTTGATATTAGTAGTGTTAATTAGTAGCGTTGAATTTTAGCCATCTGGTGTGGGTATCATGGTACTGCAATGTGATTTTAATTTTCATTTCCCCAATGATTAATATTGTTGAGCATCTTTTCATACATATATTGGATTTTTAGCTATCCTTTTTTGCAAAGTGCCATTTCAAGTTTTCATCCACTTAATTGTTGTTTTTTTTTTTTTCCCGACTGGCGTGTGGTTCTTCATACATTCTAGACAAGATGCTTCGTCACATGTATCCACTGCAAATCTCTTCTCCAATCTTTGTCATGCATTTTCAATTTCTTAATGGTAATTTTTGATGAATTGAAGTACTTGTTTTGAATGATCTCTGATTTATTAGTTATTGTTTTTTTTTTTTTTTTTTTTTTTTTTTATAAAAGATTTTATTTATTTATTTGACAGAGAGAGACACAGCGAGAGAGGCAACACAAGCAGGGGGAGTGGGAGAGGGAGAAGCAGGCTCCCCGCAGAGCAGGGAGCCCGATGCGGGACTCGATCCCAGGACCCTGGGATCATGACCTGAGCTGAAGGCAGTCGCTTAACCAACTGAGCCACCCAGGCACCCACTGCTTTTGTGTTTTTAAAAAATCTTTGTTCCAGGGTCATGAAGATAGTCTATTTTGGTTTTTTTGCTTTTTTTTTTTTTTTCCTGAGAGCCTTACTGTTTTATGTTTCACATTTAGTTGTGTAATCCACTTCAGTTCGTTTCTTGTATATGATGTGGTGTAGGGTCAAGACTTACTTTTAAAATAGGCATATCGGTTAATGCAGCACATTTATGGAAGAGGTCATCCTTTCTCTGATTTCCAAATAATAGCTGTACAGATAGTTCAGTAATCAGCCATTTGATTCAGTTAAAAAAAAACTAATTTTTGACTTTTTTCTTACATTCAATTGAGCAATAACTCATTCAAAATTTATTATATGTATACATACAGTATACATTTTCTTTTTGGGGGTGTCACTAGAAATTGTGTTTTTAAATTTTTTTTCATCTCAATGTGATAAGAACACTTAATATAACACGTAGCCCTCTTAACAGATTTTTGGGTGTAATACAGTATTATTAGGTATAGACGGTGTTAAACAGCAGATCTCTAGAACTTACTCATTTTGCATAACTGAATTTTACTTTTTGATTAGCAGCTGCTCATTTCTTCTCACTGAAGCCAACCATCATTTTCTTCTTTGCTTCTCTGAGTGTGATTACTCTAGATACCTCATATGAGTGGAATCATGCAGTACTTATGCTTCTGTGACTAGCTTATTTCACTAAGCATAATGACCTCAAGATTCATCCCTGTTGCATGCTGCAGAATTTCCTTCTCTTTAAAGGCTGGATAGGGGGCGCCTGGGTGGCTCAGTTGGTTAAGCGTCTGCCTTCGGCTCAGGTCATGATCCCAGGGTCCTGGGATTGAGTCCCACACGGGCTCCCTGCTCAGTGGGAAGCCTGCTTATCCCTCTGCCTCTGCCTGCTGCTCCCCCTGCTTGTACTGTCTCTCTCTCTGACAAATAAATAAATGAAATCTTAAAAAAAAAAAAAAAAGGCTGGATAGTACTTGATTGTATGTATATACCACAATTTTTTATCCATTCATCTGTCAATGGGCATTTAGCTTGTTTCTGTATTGTGGCTACTGTGAATGCAGTGACTCTGGGAGTGCAGATACAGGGAGGACCTGGGTTTCTAGCCCAGTCACTGCAGCAAGGTGGTGGGTGTGGAGCTGTGGTCAGTGCCGCTTGTTGGCACAGCTGCTTTGTTCTCTGTCGTCCCCAGGGACTAGTGTGTGTGCTGGGTCCCACATCCCCCCAGATGGGCGAGATAGGAGCTGGTCCCTAGGGTAGCACTTGGCAAAGCTGGGATATTAGATGTGAGGTCTGACTCTTTCCCTCCTCAGGGAGAAGCAGGGAGCTGAGGACACCTCTGGATGATACTACACTGTGCTATGCTGTACTTGGTTGGGAATTATGGTGAAAGGGTGTCTCTACTTTTCCTACTAGTTTCATTGCACCTGCTTGGGTATAGAAGCCTCTCAACTAGCTTTTGGATTTTTGACAAGAGAATTGATCTGTGCATTGCTGCTAAGTTGGTATGTCCATGAGGAGAAGGAGGCTCCATTTCCTACCCTACCACTCAATACTCTGCCCACTCCTGCCTGGCTCCTGTCTCTCTCAGCTGAGAAACAGCTCTCCTTTTGCTAAATCCCATGGGGGAGATTTCATTCTTCACCTTAACCTCTCAGGGGCATTTGGTCCCATTAACCAACCATTCCATAAAATATTCTTTCTCCTGGGGCACCTGGGTGGCTCAGTCGCTAAGCATCTGCCTTCGGCTCAGGCCATGATCCCAGAGTCCTGGGATCGAGCCCCACATCAGGGTCCCTGTTCAGCGGGAAGCCTGCTTCTCCCTCTCCCACTCCCCCTGCTTGTGTTCCCTCTCTCGCTGTGTCTCTCTCTGTCAAATAAATACATAAAATCTTAATAAATAAATAAATATTCTTTCTCCTTAAGTTTTTTTTTGCCACCACATGCTTCTGGATTTCCTCCTTCCTCTTGGGCGGTTTATTCTTTGTCTTAATTGTTGGTTTATCTTCCTCCATCTGCTCACTAAATGTTGGACTTCCTCAGTTTTTAATTCCATATCGTTTCACTGTAAACTCTCTTTTCTAACAAGTGATTCTTCTGACCATTAGAATCATCTGAGGAGCTTCTAAAATCCTGATGCTTGGACTTCATCCCATACTAATTAAATCTGGGGTGGGACTAGGCATCAGTCGTTTGCAGAGTTTCTCAGGTGAAGTCAGTGCACAGCAAAGCTGAGAACTGCTAGATAAATCTGTCTGAACCCACAATTTTAAATACTACATTTTCATCAGAATAACCAACATTTGTGTTTGATTCTTAAATACATAACCAGCACATGGTATCATGCATGGCGTATAGAAAATGCTCAAAAACTTTGTTAAATGAATTCAAGGAATGACTAAAGTCAGGGAAATATTTAGCATATAGATAATTGAGTGATAGTTACGTTTTTGTTGTTCTTTAAGGAATTGCATTATTTAGTTGATGTTGTGGGTTGAGTTCTCTCTAAGACGGACTGTGAGATGAAGATTTCCATGCAGAAAGAGATTGCTTTTGGAACAACACTTCTTGGGAATGGGAAGCAGGTTCACACATAGGAACAGTGCAGTTGCACCTGAGGCATGGGTTTGATGCTACAGGGAGCTCTGAAGCCGGAATGGTCTTTCAAAGTTGTCTCAATCATAGGAAGAGACTTGAATACTTTTGTGTCCCCATATCAAAGTCTTTGGGTATGAGTTGACTCCAGGGCAAGACACCTTCCTTCAGCTGAAGGCTATTCTAGAAGTGACCCAGCTCAGAGCCTTAAGAAACCCGCATTCCTGGCAGAAGCCTCAGTTCCAAAGGGGTGATGGGGAGGATAAGGTACCACAGCATCCACTACTAGTAGAACTGGATGAGCAACCAAATGGGATCTTACAGATCACCTTATTTAGACCTTTGATTTAAAGGTGAGTATACTGAGGCTCAGAAAGGGATTTGCCCAATATAATGGAGTAAGTAACCTTATAGTAGTCTGTTGGGGTCTATAATGCTAGTCTCTTTGCTCTTAGACAAGTGTTTCTTCAGTTATACCCACACTTAACTTTATTATGTGTGTGTGAGTGTGGGATTTATCTTATCACCGTTTCTGTTAGGCGGGAAGGGAAACATTTTATATTTATCTCTGTATGGAAATAGAAAATTGAGAAAAGATAAGTACAGTTGTAGTTACAGTTGGTAGCAGTTAGAGATATTACTATGGATTCGTATTTGTTAAGCCAGGATGTAGTACTCTTTCTGCAGAGCATGGAAAGTAATTGCTCAGTGAGTGTTTTGAGGTTTAAGTTTGCTTCCTTATGTTATGAGGTTTCTATCAAATTAGTAAACCAATACAAAGTAGTGAGAATGTACAATGTTTTACACTGTTTGAGAAACATACGAGTCAGTAGACGATCCTTGTAGTATTCATAGGATGAGTAATCTCACATGTGATACAAAGTTAAAAAAGACCACAGCCTCTGATGAGATTGGGAAGTCACTGGTATCCAGAATCCAGCATCTCTGCAAATAGATGTTTCTACTTTGTGAAAAATGTTTTTCTTTGAGCCATGGATGATGTAATTGCATAATTGAAGGTAGACAAGATATGAAAATATTTCCACAGGATCCAACAGTTCCTTAAACCCAATTGAGGGATAAATAAAATGATTGCTGTGAAACACTGTTCTTAGTTATGATTCTTGGCCTGTAATAACACAGTAGACTGTGCCACACATAGGCACACATACCATAAACACATCCTTTTTGAATAAATATAAACTAATTAAACTCAACTAGTCATGTAAAAGGTATCACTCACTGTATTCATAAACCTTCTGTTCACAGTTGAATCTCTGAAAACAGAATGGAAAATAAATATAGAAGCTGTCAAGAGAGGTAATAATAAGTTATACTGTAATTAGGAAAATACAAAACAAATAAAACCCCTCTATAATAACCTTGCAGTTATCTGGATTCATACATAACTACCAACTTAATTCATTACCTGAATATATAAAGTGTTTCTCTGTCTTTGTATATCTATCTGTCTGATTATCTAGAAGGGTATTTTCACTGCTCTAAAAATCCTCTGTGCTCTGCCTGTTAATCCCCCACACCCCAGTCCCTGACAACCTCCTTTACAGTCTCATAGTTTTGCCTTTTCCACGATGTCATGTAGTTGAAATCATCACATAGTAGCCTTTTCATATTGTCTTCTTTCATTTAGTAATATGTATTTCTGGTTCTTCTATGTCTTTTCATGGCTTGATAGATCATTTATTTTTAGTGCTAAATAATATTCCATTGTCTGGATGTACCACAATTTATCCATTCATCTACTAAAAAACATCTTGGTTGCTTCCAAGTTTGGCAGTTATGACTAAAGCTGTTATAAAAATTTCTGTGCAGGTTTGTTTGTGTAGACGTTAAGTTTTTGTATCCTTTGGGTAAATACCAAGGAGTGAGATTGCTGGATCGTACGGTAACAATATGTTTAGTTTCTTAAGAAATTGCCACCCTGTTTTTCAAAGTGGCTGCACCATTTTGCATTCCCACTAGAAATGTGTCAGAGTTCCTATTGTTGCATATCTTCATTTGCATTTGGTGGTGTCAGTGTTGTGGATTTTGGCATTGTAATAGATGTATAATGCAAATTAAAATTGCAATGAAAAATCATGGTTTTAATTTGCATTTCCCTGTGCCATATGATGTGGAGCTTCTTTCCATAGGCTTATTTGCCATCTGTTTGTATTCTTTGGTGAAGTTAAAGTCTTTGGCACTCTGCTTTTTTTTTTTCCCCCCTCAAATAAACTTTATTTTATTTTATTTTATTTTTTTTAAAGTTTTTTAAAGATTTTATTTATTTTATTTCAGAGAGAGAGAGATAGAGAGAGCACAAGAGGGGGAGTGGGAGAGGGAGAAGCAGGCTTCCCGCCAAGCAGAGAGCCCGATGTGGGGCTCGATCCCAGGACCCTGGGATCATGACCTGAGCCGAAGGCAGACGCTTAATGACTGAGCCACCCAGGCGTCCCAAATAAACTTTATTTTAGAACAGCTTTTGATTTACAAAAAATTTGCCAAAATATAGAGTTCACAAATACTCTGCTCCTAGTTTCTCCTATTATTAGCATCTTGCATTAGTATGATACATTTTTTTTTTTTTTTTTTTTTTACAGTTGAAGAACCACTGTTGATACACTGTTACTAACTAAAGTCCATTCTTTATTCAGGTTTCCTTAGTTTTTACCCCATGTCCTTTTTCTGTTCCAGGATCGCATTCAATATATTATATTACATATAGTCTTCATGTTTCCTTAGGCTCCTTTGGCTGTGACAATTTCTCAGACCTTCCTTTTTTTACATGACCATGATGGTTTTGAGGAGTACTAGTCAGGTATTTTGTAAAATGTCACTCTACTGGGATTTATCTCATGTTTTTCTCAGGATTAGACTGGAGTTATGTGTTTTTGGGAGGAAGGTCACAGGATTCAATGCCATTCTCATCACATTTTATTAAGGGTACATAAAATCAACATGACTTAACACTGTTGAGGTTAACCTTGATCACCTGGCTAAGGTAGTATTTGTCAGGTTTCTTTGTTGTAAAGTCACTCTTTTCCCCCTTCCCACACTATATTCTTTGGAAGGAAGTCACTATGCACAGCACATGCTAAGGAGTGCGGAGTTATACTCCACCAGATGAGAATAGAGGATCTATTTGAAATTCCAATTATTTGGAATTATGCATGGGAGAATTGTCTGTTCTCCTTCATTTATTTATTTAATCATTTATTGGTATCCATATGGACTCATGGATTTTTATTTTATACTTTGGAATATAAACCAATATGACTTTATTTAGTTGCTCAAATGATTTAGATTTGAGCATTTAGGAAACCTTTCCATTGGCTTCTGTGTCCCTTTGACACGCTCTCATTTTTTTTTTTTTTTTTTGGTTTTTTTTTTTTTTTGGAATTTTTTATTTTTTTTTTTTTTTTTTGATTCTTCTCCTTTCCTCTCATTTTAGATGAGGATACAGCATTTGTTTCCACAAAGGAAAGTTTCTACAACCTGAGGTGTTCAGGCCCAGGATCCTCAGTGTTGTAAGCTTTGTGTGCATTTTTCAGGGAAGAACATAGATTTTACCAGATTCTTAGTGTTGTCCATAACCTAAACAGAGGTAAAAAATCACTGCCCTTATGTAAAGAGGAGAAATAACACAACCTACACATTTTACAAAACTTGCTCTTTCTTTACTGCTTTGTTCTTGCCTCAGTTCATGTCCAGCTGGAGGCTTTGCAGCTCCCACACGCAGATTCCTCATGCTGGCATATGCCAGACTGCTTGCAAGTCCAAAAAGAACTTTGACCATTGTTGTTCCGTTTATAGCTCCGTAAAAACAAAAGCATCCCTTTGGACTCAGATTCCTGATTGGAGAGAAGACGGTCAGTTAATATGCTCGTACACACCAGTTTTGATATTGAACTGTGCAGTATGGTCACTAAAGGGTCATGTAAAAATAAGAGTGTTCTACAGTTAATGGAAAACTAAGTTTCCCCTTTGGAAAGAAATTTCTGGATTTTTCCTTTAGTGCTGGAAAACATTACATCACCCAGCTATACAGCCTGATACATTCCTCGCATAACTTCACATATTAGTAATGACATCGGTTCAAGTTTAGGCGAGTGAACAAAAGAAGACTGGTTGTAAAAAGGCATTTGATATAAAACATTATTTTCTCTAGTCATTTGATCACTTTGCCTGAGTAAAGTAAGTTATTTTCTTAAATTAATATCACATTTCTATGGAATAAATCCTATTTTGTCATAATAGAATTGTTGATAGATTTCTTGAAATAAAGCAAAATGGCATAGTCAAATGGATAAAATATTGGACTGAGATGCAGAAGATAAAGACTAACAATGAAACATAGCAGTGTGTGACCTAATTAAATGCACTTAACTCTTCTTTTTCTTTTTGTGTTGTGTAAATAGTACTAGTCACTTTCCCAAATTATAAGGTTTATATAGTAAAGTGCAGAGGAAAAAATGCAAATTATTTCAGCTCTTTGGCAGAAAGTGTTGTAGCTTCTAGACTCAAACTGTATCTTAACATGTAGAGATGACTTTAATATTATCTTAGTATTGACTGAGCTAAACAAATGATTTTTATTGTTTTCGGGTAGGAAAAACCCCTGATTTCATGCATGTGAATATGAACTACATGGGATTTCACTTAAATTTTAAAATATCTTTGAATTTCTACTATAAAGAAAGGTGAACTGTTAACTGAATATTCATATCAGGTTAACTACAACAGACATTGATACAAATAAGAATAAAAGAAAGGGGCTATAATGTATTTGATATATTCCTTTTTTATTAATTTGAAGAGATTTTTGTTAGCCAACATTGATTTTTTTATTGTTGTTAATAAACAAGAATTTTTGTTGTTTTGTTTTTTTTTGTTTTTTGTTTTTGTTTTTTAGCTGTGGAAAGAAAGAAAAACATTTGGGGATGTCTGGATGGAAGAGTGACTCTGATAAGTTATAGAAAGAGCAGACTCAGATTTTTCAGGACCAATGATAAGTAACACTAATAGAAACTAAGAATATATCTATTACACACACACATACATCTATACACACACATTTATATAATATATATATCCTAAAGCAATATATGGATGGATGGTGATAAGATAGATACTATTTCACTTCCATTATGGCAGTTTATTGTGAAATGATAACTAGGAATCAGGATTACCAGATTTCATAACTCTACTACCTTAAGATACTCTCTTAGCCTTGCTGTCTTAGTTTCTGTGTGTATGTCCTCGGTAGCTCCATTAACTCACCTACTGCGTACTCTTCCACCAGTCAGGATTTTTCTCTTTCTCTCCACTGAAGAACAGCTCTCTGGGTGGTTAATAATCTCTCCTGTTTCATCAAGGGAGCGTTTGTGATTATCAAATAAAGAATGTAATGGACATGATAGTTGATTTCTCAATTATCTATTTCATTCTGGACTATTGATCTGAGCCAATCATGATCATTTTTTTCTCCTTGCCAGTGATTGGTTCAGCAGTAGCCAATGCTGGGAAGCTTCTGAAGAAAACAAAAGAACAAAAATAACCCTTATTCTAAGAAGACACCTCAGGAGGAAATGCTCTTTACCTGGATGTGATGTGTGGAACGGCTTCTAGCGCACACAGCCATCCTGAGGCTGAAGTCAACTTAGAAGAGCTGGCCGATAGAGGGCGCCTGGGTAGCTCAGTCGCCTGAGCCTGTGACTCTTGATTTTGGCTCAGGTCATGATCTCAGGGCGGTGAGGCAGAGCCCTGTGTTGGGCTCAGTGCTGGGCATGGAGTCTGCTTGGGATGTTCTCTCCCTCTCCCTCTGCAACCCCCCACCCCTGCTCTCTCTCTCTTTCTCTCTCTCAAATAAATATATCTTAAAAAAAAAAAAAAAAGAGCTGGCAGATGAAAAGTGCTTGAGATAGTGTGTATTTCATACTATCAGACAGTATAGGGAATTGCAAAAATATAGAAGCCACGATTCCCTCGAGAATCATACTGTCTGCATTCAGTCTAGTTGGTAATATATACACAGATATTAAAAAAAGCTATAATATAATTGCCAAACAGTATATTTATGTTTGTGTTCATTAGCATAAGATGAGACGATTGAGGCAAGATTTTAGGAGGGCAATCTTAAAGGACAGGCTGGGTTTAGATTAGTACAATGAGAAGTGGAAATTACAGTATTCCGGGAAGGGGGATTTATTCTGAACCAGTGAATGGAGGAAGGACAAAATTTGGTTGAGTTACAAGGACTAGAAAGTGAGTTTGATTGACACAACTTACAGCGGTAGGGGAGGAAAGATTTTTTTCCCTTCTATCCTCAATAGCTAGGTCTATGAAGTAAATGACAACAAGAATATTAACAGGAGAAAAAGTATACAAATTATTAATTTTTAATACCACATTCATGGGGGCATCAGAGCTAAAAAAAAAAAAAAAGTGACTACCTGAAGAGTGGTGAGATTTGAGAGCTTATATTATGTTCTTCATAGAGAAAGGGGAGGAGGATGTGTGCCTCTTAAGGGAGAATATGGGATTTTTAGGAAAGAGGAATGGGCCTTTAGAAGAATAGATGGGAGGTATGATAGTTTGTGACAAAGTTTTTTGGGTGCCCTCTCCTGTGATAAGAGTCAATCTTCTTTAGTTGATGAAACTCCCAGGGAGGGGATTTATGACAGTAAATTCCTTTTGGAGAATCTGTCTATAGGCAGATAGGAGTTCAGAGAAAGCCTCCCCTGCATTTGCTGTTTTTCAAGGGCTTTAGCTCAAAATAATCCATATTCCAAAGAGACATCTTCCACAGCTGGAAGAAAAAAATCAGTCTGGAAAGTTCTCTACTACTAAAATTAGTGTTAATTGTTTTTATGTTGTCTGGTCATTTCATTGCTTAGAAGGAATGTACTTGTAAAGGATTTTACATCAAGAGACACAATAATGCAGTCCTTAATTGATCCAATACAAATGTATTTTGTAATCAATCAATTCTATTTTCCTCCCCTGAATGAGAAACCTTTTGGATGGGTTTGAACACTAATTTGCATCCTAATATCCAATTTTCCCACATACCCTCATTCTCTTTAGAGTTTTCAATCTTTTGATAAGGGATGATAGTTGGCTCTAGGGAGGTTACAATTTCACCTGCAGTGAAATGGAAAATCTCATTACCAGTCCCCAAGTCCCTGCAGCTATGATATTGGCACTGATAAGGCCATGAAAAGCAATTTTAAAATAATATATATAATCTCCTGCACCTTTAGGAGGTTTAACTAACTGATTATCATGTTTTTCTTTAATATTTTGGACTCTGATATCTACTTGAAAAGATTGTATCAGTTTGTAGTATTTTTTGATTTTTTATAAACTTAATATCAGTCCCACCCCACCTCTAGGGGTTATATCTTATCAGCAGATTGTATGATAATTAACTCAGAACAGAATTGCCTGATAGGTAAGAGCTTGGATTTCAAAACAAAGCCATGCCCCTTATTTCTTTTGTTTTTTTTTTTTTTTTTGCCTGTAAAAGCTTTAGTTTATTATAAGTCTGCTTACACTTTATTTTTTTAATTTTATTTTATTTTGTTAATCACCATACATTACATCATTAGTTTTTAATGTAGTGTTCCATGATTCACTGTTTGCATATAACACCCAGTGCTCCATTCAATACAAGCCCTCCTTAATACCCGTCACCAGGTTAACCCATCCCCCCACCCCCCTTACTTCTAAGTTTGCTTCGTATAAATTAATATCGTTTTTGAAACTGACACTTTCACCATATCAATACAGAAAAGAATAGACAGGGCTAGATGCTCCAAGCATAATTTTAAACTTCCTTGTGATTGTCATGGATTTTTTTTTTTTTTTGTACTGGGACAATGATTCTATAAGACTTTATGGGTGGTAAAACAAACTGAAACAAACAGTAAACAACAAAGCATTTTTCATTGGATTCCAAGGAAGTGCATTTTTTGTTTGTGTTTTTAAGTGCTTTCAAATGATACCAATTTGGTCAAAATTAATTGTTCTAAGTTATTTAAAATAGAAAAATATGGCAGTTTTTTCTCTTTTTGATAGTTGACAAGCAAACATGTAGAAAAGAAAGCTGAAACTTGTAGCTCTGTATTTTCCTTATTTAATTGATCTGGTAATAGAGAAACTTCTTTTACCACTACCTCCTCCCTCTCCCCCCCCACCATTCTCCCCAACATATTAAACTCAGTGAGGACATTCATTGGTTATTTCTTAGGCAATACCATTTTATAAATGTCAGCATGATAGTTTTATGAATTGTTAGGCTATGTCTCTGGCCATATCCTCATAATTATAGTATTCACATACTCCTTTGCTTAGGCAGAAGGTTAATATACATTATTTAAAAACTATTTTTTGCTGTTTTTTTCCCCTTTTATCTCATTGTCTGCACTCCCTTTGTGCTTCTCTAGATTTTGATTGCAGATTACTTCTGAACGAGTAAGATGTTTGCTTAATTTAATTTAAAAGAAAGCAACAGGGGGTATTTAGGGCAGTGTTTCATGAATTTAGAAAATTAAGTGCTAAAATACTTTTTTTGTTTTTTATTTTTTATGACAACTAGCTTTTGGGCATCTAACAATGCCTGCTATTTTTATTTACTTCTATTTGGAAAAGCCTTGTGGTAGTTGTGAATTTGTCTCAAAAAGCATCTTTTCTCCATGGAAAATTACCCATTTCTATTGCTGGCTATTTCTAAATGCTTACCAGAGTTTTGTTTTGTTTTCTTCTCTTATAGCCAGCAGTCAGCAGAGGACCTTGCCCGAGTACCTGCCAACTCCACTAGCAATATCTTGAATAGGCTATTGGTCAGTTATGATCCCAGGATAAGACCAAATTTTAAAGGTTTGTTTCTTACCCCCCACCCAAAATCTTCAATCTTTGCAGTTTAAAACTTAATTTTATGTGTTTAATCATTCAGTTGTGATATTCAAAACAATAAGGTTTCAAATTGGCATGCTACTGTCCTGTGATGTTGCTTAGACTTAGAGCAATTTAGTGACAAAGATACTCAAAGACAAGCAGAATATTAGTTCTCACAGTTTTAAACGGTTCCCAGTTAAAAGAACAAAAATAAGTATATTGTTGATTAGACTAACCTCCGTCATGGGTTTACTAAGTACTTAGTATTGCTAACCTTAGTGATTTAAATTTCAAGCTCTGGACACGGATCTGGCTTTCATTCACAGAAACCGAAGTTATAATTTGTAGAATAGCCTATACTCGTTAGGGATAGACAATAGTTCTGATATGTATTTAGATTCTTTTAAAATTTTTGCTAGCATTTCACATTGATAAAAATTTCCCTCTACTCTTTTGCTGAAAAAAGATGGCCACATGGTTTTTAAAAACATGTTAACTTTGTGAATAAAAGCAACCGTGTTTTCTACAGCATAGATCGTTTCTACTCCAACAGAATATTACTATTTATCACACCTTTCAAGAACCAAAACCATACTTGCAATAAAAATCACGAGAAGATTATATAGCTGTGTGAACTTTCTTTCTTTCTTTTCTTATTTTCTTTTCTTGTCCTCTTGATGAGTTAGGAAAAGCTATCTGAAAAAAGTCTCCTCTCGAAAACTGTAATCCTTATTGCTGGCTAAGGACAGGTATTAATGTAGATCAGATTAACATTGTAAGGCTTGATATTTTTTTCTTCTTCCTTTACAGAAAAAAAAAAAATGTCTGCAGCTGTTTCTAGTCAACTGAAGTTATACAACTATGTTGTAAAAACAGGGTTTTTGTTCATTACCAGAACCTATTCAGTTACTTTCAACAACAGCCATGGTCTGGGTTGTCACATGTCTACCATATATTGATTCACCACCTGTTTTTCATCAGTCAGTGGTTCTGTGGCTAAAAGGCTAAATTCACATTTTCCCTTTGTTAGCCCAACCAGCAGCCAACAACGAATAAAAAGAAAAAAGAAAAAAAAAAAGCAAGCAAGCAAGAAATTTGCAACATTATACCTTAATTCTCACTCCATGAACTTTCAAATTATTTTCCAACAGGTCAGGCAAAAATCTTTATAATGATTCTGTTATATGTCTGATTGACTTCGCATATTCATGAATTAAAAATCAAAATATAGTCATTGTAAGTAAGACGTATTGAATACTGCTTTACTAATGAAAGTAAGATTTAAAATGATTATAAAAATGCAAAAAATTAAAACATTTAAAAAATGGTGTTTTTTTAAAGAATATTTTATGTTAATTTCTTAAGGTAAATGCATTAGCTCAATTTAAAATTTCTTTAAAGGTAGACATATTTACTCAGAGTCTTAACAATTTAAGAAATAAATATTTCTGAATAAATAACATGAGTTAATACAACTTAACTCCTTTTTTATTTTTATTATAATCCCTTGCTTAGAAAAATAAGTCAATAGCAATTGTGAACATGGAATACTGAGACCATAGTTTTAAAGTTTTACATCCCATGTGGTTTGGAAAAAATATAAAATCAAGTCCATAAACCATAAAAATATGAAAATTCTGACCAAGTTTTTTACAGCTACTAAATATATTCTTAATTTTTATTTGTAGGCATTCCTGTTGATGTAGTAGTCAACATTTTTATCAACAGTTTTGGATCTATTCAAGAGACAACAATGGTAAGATTACAGGCAGTTAAGTATTTTTAATTATCAAAATTTTAACTAGAGGATAGTGAAAGTAATAGTAAAACTGAAAAATAAGGAGTAACTCTAAGGAAAAATGCATGCTTTCTTCTAGTATGAAATATCCAAATTCCAAGGTGTGTTACATCAGTGATTTCAGTGCTTATATAATTTTGCAATTCAAATGTAGCCTTAATGCTAATTAAAACTTACAGACTTGGAAGAATTAATATACTCACTCTGAACAACTAATTGGATACCACCTGGGAAAAGCATTTATGCAATGAATATTCTGGAGCAACGTTTATTTCCTAGTATGCTTATATGTATGAACATTAAAAAATATTTAAGTGTTCACAGTTTATTTTTCTTCTAGTTTCCTGAGGAGAATCTTTGTTTACTCTGTTGTGCTAATATTGTGATGTTTGGATCAGAGAATTGTAAAAGTCAAAGAGGAAAATTAATTTTTATAAGGCAACAGAGCTCCCTGAAAAAATTATGTAACAAGAGGAAAGGTCAAGGAAGGGCAAAAGAAGAGCGAGGAAGAGATGATGGGTGGGCTCCTGTCTTGAAAGGAACAGAAAAGAAGGGTTTGAAGGAGTGGCTGCTACCCATGATGAGTTGGACTGCAGGGACAAAGGCTGCTATAAAGTAGTAGTTGTGTTAGTAGGTTACTAATTAGTAGATTACATTAGCAGGTTTTCTGAATGATGTGTGATGTAATTACCCCTCCCCTTCTTAAAAGGCATTCAATAAAGTCTACCTGCTGTTTGATATTTTAGAATATTAGATTTTGTGCCCTTTTTGAAAAACCACATGCTAAAATGATACTTCAAGTGGGAGAAAGAAGGCCCAAGTTTTTTCTATTTTTTTGAGATACTTATATTTTATTAATAATATACATTTTGGATTGAAAGACCAGGAATGGATAGAGCACAGTATAATTTTTCAGGGATGATCTCAGGCTAGAGAAAGAATGATTTAAAATATTTATTCCTTTATTCCTCATAGCAGCATAATGTGTTATAAAAGCAACTCTATATTGCATTTAATTTGTGACACCCATTTTTATATCTAATTGCAATGAGAATGTTATTTATTTTTTGTAGAAGCATATATTTAGCCCCTGAATAACTGATTGTTTTTTTAGTGTGTAAATATTTTTAGAGAATTATTCAAAAGAAGATTTTGGAATCAAATTCGTTTATTTCCAGTGACTTTTTAGTTCACCTAAATGATAGAAACAGAGTACAGATCACTAGAAGACAGCTACAGAATAAGATACGGACTACCGTATAGCACTTAGGAGACAAGTGTAACACTCGTTAACAGAAAATGTGGTTAGTCTAGCTAAGCACTTCACTTTGTAAGAATAAGAGATGTCCTTTTCTCAAGGTGAAACTTTAAGGGAATCCATTTTGTCTCTATACTCTTCTCTGTGCCTTCTTTTGTCTTTCATGGCATCATTACCCTAATCCTAAATCATCCCTGAAATATGTTCTGGCCTGTTGGAAACATTCCAATTCTGTCTTGCATTTTGGGACAGCTAATGCAAGGATATTTTTTCTCATTTGCATAAAGACTACACGTGTGTCCAGCTCAGTAAGTATCATTAATGTATCTCTTCTTTAATAATCATTCATTGAATGCCTTCCAAATGTCAGACACTTAAACTTCTGCAGGCCCTATCAGTAGTTACTTGATGACACTGGGTTGAAAACACCTGCGGGAAAGGTATGCTAGAAAAGGGAGATGAATTTTCTTACAGATTATTTGGGGATTCTAATAAAATATTGCATATTTATAACATATTCTCATATTGTCCTCCTTCAGGGATTCATCATAGTAGCTAGCCGGACTACTTATTGCTAGGACCAGATTCAACCGATTCTCATCAGGGAGTCTTTGTCCTGCTATTTATCCCTGATTTTCATCTCTTATCTTCTAATCAGAGCCTTTTCTGGCTGCTCTGACTCACTTGGTGCCTTCTTTTCAATCCAGGTCTTTCATCTCTATCACTTGTTGCTTAAATCTGATAGCTTCTTTACTGTAATTAAACTATTTTTGTGTGTTTTTCTTTTATTCTCTAATGGAGTGTAAACATTTTAAAATCAGGAATAATGTATCCCACTTCTTCATTTTCCATTTGTTCTTTATTACCTGATATAAACACTGGTCAGGAATACTGGTGATGGACTCAATAGAGTAATTTCAAGGGTATACATGTACGGAGAAGATGAGAGGATATTTCTTTTTTTCTTCCAACGCCCACCCTGGGCGTCCTTTATTATTATTATGTTTTAGCTTTATTGAGGTGTAATTGACAAAATTGTAAGAAATTTAAAATGTACATGATGATTTGATACATGTCTACATTGTGAAAGGAGTCCCCTCATCAAGTTAATGAACACATCCATCACCTCACATATTAATCTTATTTTAAAAAAATTTTGGTGAGAACATTTAAGTTCTACTCTCTTAGCAAATTTCAGTTATACCAACAGTGTTATCAGCTATAGTCACCATGTTATACATTAGATCCTGACTTTATTCAGACCTTATTCACCTTATTCATCTTATAACTGAAAGTTTGTATTTTTCTACCAACCTCTCCCTATTTCCCACACCCCCAAGCCTCTGACAACCAGTTTTCTACTGTTTCTATGCTCTCCAGGCTCATCCATGCTGTTGTAAATGACAGAATTTCCTTTTTTTTCAGTGAGTAATATTCCATTATATATATATATATATATATATATATATATGTATATCCATTATACACACACACACACCACATTTTATTGATCCATTCATTCACTGATGGACACTTAAGTTGTTTCCGTACTTTGGCTATTGGAATAATGTTGCAGTGAATATGGGAATGCAGATATCTCTGCAAGATTGTAGTTTTGATTCTGTTGGATATATATACCCAGAAGTGCGATTACTGAATCATATGGTTGTTCTATTTTTAATTTCTTGAGGAACCTCCATACTGTTTTCCACAGTGGCTGTACCAGTTTATTTTCCCATCGGCAGTGTACAATGGTTCCCTTTACTCCACATCCTTGTTGATATTTGTTATCTCTCTCATTGATTGATTGATTCATTCATTCATTTATTCTGCTAATAGCCTGAGAGCCTATTTCTTAAAAACAAAGAAAACAAAAAAGTCCCTGGAAACAAGAGGTTGGGAAAACAGAGAGTATTAGATTTGTCTAAGTACAGGATATATGTTCAGGGAAACAATATGGTGGCCAGTGTGTAAGTTGCAATGTTAGACCGGCTTGTGCTTGAATCTGTTGTGTACCTCATGTGCTATACCCTGACAAAGTGAATAAATTACAAAAATAAAGCAAAAATATTTTGCCTGGCATAGTAGCTCTCAGTGATGGTGATTCTTGGGCTGTTATGCATTTTCAAATTCATTTAGTATTTCACAATAGAATCTCATCCCAAAGAAAATGCTAAAGAAAATGAACCATTTATGAGTTTGTTAGTAACACCATTGTACAGTTGTGGTTTTGTTTATTAATAGCCCCCTAGAAATCTCTCCTACAAAGATCTGCTGAAATAAAGGAAGTCGTAAAGTCTGGGAAGCTTTAATATTACCCCAAACTTTTCTCTCCCATTCAGACCTTTCTACTTCAACTAGCAGTTGCTTATTCCAGAAGGCATAATGCAGGATGCAGAGCTCGGAGGGGTGACTGTGACTTCAGTAGCTGCTAGTCAGGTGGTGGACAGATATAGGGCAGCTTCTGAAAAGGGGAGGGCGCCCATTCCTTTTTTCCAACAGATAATGTTGATTATCAAAGAAGCAATCAAGGTTATAGGCATTCACATTGTTGTTAGGAAATTTGAGCCAATTCCATTTGGGAACCATTGCTTCATGCTTATTTGTTTTTTAATTCAGTTGCTAACTGTTGGTGACTAAATTAAAAGTAATCTCACATTTATTCAGAAGCCATAATTGTGTAGTGAAGGAAAAATTATAGCCATATTAATATTCCTTAAAATCTTCCACACTTCATGGTTATATGCCCCTTCAGCTTGTTTCATGATCTCATTTTATAACTTTATAATTCCTTTTTCTCATATCTGTGTGTTTATTTGTATTCCACTACCTTACATTTTTGTAAGGTATCATTATAAATACTATACGTGGTATTTACTGACTTTAATAGTAACATCACCAAAATTGTCAAATAAATGTAATCATCCTAATTTGAAGTTCTAGTTTTATCAGTTTATATGTTACTGCCTGTGGCAACTGAAACAAGAGTATTCAGAACAATGAAAAGAATGGTTTTTTAGAGGCCAGGTGGTGTCTGCTCTGTGGTTATGTTTATAATATTTGTTGATTTTTCCATTCAGTTCTTACCTTTGGCTTAAATCACTGGGATTTTCGTAATTGAAAATGTGAACTATTGCACTTGTGGGGGAAAAAATTGGGTAGTATGGTTTATTATAATAATCTCTACACAGAAACTTCATCTCATCAGAAATACATAAGAGCTATTTAATGGAAATGGGAGCCTGTTTATATAATCCATATTCTTTCTTTGGTTTAGGCATGCTTCATAATTATATTGAATTATTATTATACTATAATTCATGATCCCATCAGACTTTCTATGCCTTTCTGCTGCACGGCTTATTATTTGTCTTAATAGACTTCAGTTCTTTTTGAGCAACCCAGTGTGCCTATCAGGAAAAAAAAGTCACATTTGGCATCTGCTAAAAGAGCTGAATTCTAGTTCTTGGCAATTATTTATCTTTGTTGTTTTAAAAACAATTTCATCTATTTCCCTTTATATAGACTTACATTTCTTTCCTTAAAACTTGTCTAAGTTTACTATTCCTTTTTTCTTGGTGCTTTTATTATTAACTTTCCAGCATTATTTCATTGTAGAATAATATTAGACATGTTTGTCCCCATTTTTTTTCTATTTTATGTCTTAGATACACAAACCTTCAAAAGGTTTTTATATTTATTTTTTCTCATATGATCTATCTTCAGGTTTGTACCCTGTGGTAGGCTAAATAATGTTCCCCCAAACTGTCCATGTCCTAATCTCAGAACCTGTGGATAAGCTATTTTACACAATAAAAGAGACTGTGTGTCTGTGATTAAAGTAAGGATCTTGAGTTGGGGAGATTATTCTGGTTATCCAAGTGGGTCCACTATAATCACAAATATCCTTATAAGCAGGAGGCAGGAGGATCAGAGTCAGTAGTGGTTGATGTGATCAAGACAGTATGAACATGGAGTGATGCAAGGATGTGATGTATCAATCAAGGAATGTAGGCAGCCTGTAGACGCTGAAAAAGCAAGGAAATAGAGTCTCTCCTCAGATCCTCCAGAAGGAGTCAGCCCTGCAGATACCATGACTTTAGTCCCATGAAACTAATTTTGATGCTCCAGAACTATAAGACAATAATTTATGGTATTTTAAATCACTAAATTTTTGGTAATTTTGTTACAGCAGCAATGGGAAACTCATACACATGCTGATGAACACTTTGTTAATGCATTTTTTTTCCTCCCAAATTCTGTTGCAGGATTATCTGATTACATATAACTTCATCCCAAATGCTACTGGAGAGTTGTCTGATTATGTATATAACTTTTTCCATATATGGAAATGGCAAAACAATCAATGGTTTTGAATTCAGTGATTATTAAAAGCTCTCACTTGTTAATAAGGACATAATTTGAAAGAGAATATATATTTTAGTTGTTAAAAATGTGTTTCATTCTCTTTTTTTGTCAAAGTTACTTTTTTAGTGTCTGCCTTAAAATGAAGATAATATGATTTGTCATGGATACTTTCCTCTTCCCTTTTTTTCTCATAGCTGTATTATTTAGAAGTATTGGTGGTTAAACATCATATTAGGCAATAAGGAAGGAAGAGAAATGCTCAAGTCTTTTTTTTCTTCTTCCAATAATTTGTCATTGTTATCAGTTGATATAGGAGAAATTAAATTAATGATATTAATAATACTAGACAAATATCCTAACCTGTCAAAATGTGACAGTAGTATGTATTAAATAGAAGTATGTTGGATACTTTCTATTCAGCCCAACAGACTGCTACTCTGATGGAGTTTATAGTTCAGTGACGCACCACTGCACCACCTAGCAGGCCCTCCTAATATACGTGGAATATTGGAATAGGTCTAGAAAATTTTAAATATTCGTAAGGTGTTATTAAATAATATTTAACTAACTTTTTTTTTAACAAAATGACATATTGGGAAAAATTGCTAAAATACAACCTAAAAAAATTTAGTGGTGTATTGTTAACTCGTAATTCTTACATGAAATATCTAACCTCACTAATGACTAAATTTAAATCCTTTTCAAACTAGGCTTATAACAGCTCTGTTGACGGAACTTTAATTATAATGCTACCCATGCTATGAGAGGTGAGCTCCTTTATTTCCTTGTGAATGCTAATATTTTTATTATGATGTAAAGACTACAGATGAGCTAAAGATGGCCTGTGTGAAAGCCAGGTAAAAATTATAACTAACCAGAATAGCTCTCCTAACAACAACTCGAAGTATAAACATTTTTTAAATATTAAAATTTCAATAATGCAGCATAACCAGTTTTAATGTCTTGTTGTGAAATGTTTTATTGCCTTGAAGACATAGTTGAATTTGGGTGTTAATTGGGACTGAAAATTTTGGAGAACATCCACTTTCCAGATAATGACTAATAGTGTGCTCTTTGGAATGAACAATGAGTAGTATTTGTCACCAAGTTCTTTAAAAAACAATTAAGTAATTTCCCACTGATAAAAGAAGTCTGTTTGATGGGAATTTGTTCATTGCAAAATAAACGATAAAGCTATAATTATTGTGATTGAATAATTGAAAATAAATAGGTTTCAAAGATAGTTATCTTAATATAGAACATTTGAAATGCCAATAGCTAGCAATTATTTAGAGATGCTCATAAAACATTAACCAAAGCAACTAATGAGCTTTTATCTTTTTATGAATGTTAAACTCAAACTATTAATTTAAACTGTAAAATTTTAAAACATTCTTAAAAGGTATATAAACCTGATACAACTTGAATTGAATCATAATAATATGTGGCTACACAGCTAATAGAAAAGCATCTTTCAAGTACTTTTATAATGAAATAATAAGATATAATGACCAAGACTGATAAAATGAAATAAGCAATTTCCAGTTTTTCAGTGATGCTCATTATAATACAACTTTGGAAGTTCTACTAAAAAATTAAGAAAAGGATTACTGTAGAGGCTTGAAACTTATGTGGTGCATTAAGCTTACAATGGAGCACTTGAAAGCAAGAAGAATAATTCAGGAGGTGCTCAGAAGCAGATTTTAGCACCATGTCAAGATCTGTGACCTTGAAGTAGATTATTGTTAAGAATAATTGTTGGTTGGGGGCACCTGGGTGCCTCAGTCAGTTAAGCATCTACCTTCAGCTCAGGTCATGATCTTGGGGTCCTGGGATCGAATCCCGCATTGGGCTCTCTGTTCAGCGGGGAGTCTGCTTCTCTCTCTCCCTCTATCCCCCCACTCAAGCTTTCTCTCTCTCTCTCTCAAATAAATAATAAAATCTTTAAGATAAACAAACAAACAAAATAATTGGTTGATCAACACAGTACAGAGCAAACTGAATGTGTTACACTACATGCAGAATTTTTTTTGAGGCAAAAAATAATCTTACTAATCTGTGTTACCAACATGATAAAAGAATAACAGCAGCATAAAGGATATATCCTAATAAGGCAGTGTATTTGTTTGGCCAGTTGCAGTTCATATACTTTACATACTACATCATTTAATCTTTATAAAAACCCTATCTTTGTGGGTAAGTTATTATTATCCCCATATTATAGATAGGGAATTTTGTCCTCTGTTTACTTCTTAATCCTCCATAATCTTGCTTTTAATATGCCACTCTACCAAAAATGCTTTTGCTAAAATTTTCAGTGACTTCCTCATTTGCTGAAGGTATTCAGTGTGACTATACTTGACGCCGTATGACATCTGCTACCGCTGACCTTCTCAGAGCTTTGGCCTGTTTGGTTTGGTGAAATCACATTTTCAGGGTTTTCTTTTTTCCTCAGTCTTCTAGTCTGCCCTTTGCATGCCCGCCCGTCCCAGGGTTATTTTTTGCCTTGCATTCCTACTCTAATTAATAACTTTTGGACAAACTCTTCATTAGTCTTCTTCTTCTTCTTCTTTTTTTTTTTTTTTTGGTTATGTTTTCAAGATTCATTTATGTCATAACATGTATCAGAATTTCATTCCTTTTTATGGCCAAATAATATTCCTTAGTGTGTATGTGTATACAGGCATACCTTGTTTTATTGTGCTTTGTAGATACTGTGTTTTTCACAAATTGAAAATTTGTGGCATCCTGCAATGAGCAAGTCTATTGGAGCCATTTTTCCAACAGCATTTGCTTACTTGCTGTCTCCTTGTTACATTTGGTAATTCACACACTATTTCAAACTCTATTATTAATATTATATTTGTTATGATGATTTGTGATCTGTGATCTTTGATGTTAGTCTTATGATTCTTTTAGGGCATCAGGAACCAAGCTCATCTAAGATGTCAAATGTAATTGATAAATGTTGTATGTGTTCTGACTATTCTACCAACCAGCCATTTTCTGTCTCTTTCCCTGTCCTTGGGCCTCCCTTCCCTGAGATAGACAATACTGAAATTAGGCCAATTAATAACCATACAGTGGCCTCAAATTGTTCAAGTGAGAGGAAGAATCACATACCTCTCACTTTAAATCAAAGGTAAAAATGATTAAGCTTTGTGAGGAAGGCATGTCAAAAGCCAAGATAGGCCAAAGGCTAGATCTCTTGCATCAAAGGCTTAGCCACGTTGTGGATGCAAAGGAAAAGTTCTGGAAGAAAATTAAAAATGCTACTCCAATGAACACATGAATGATAAGAAAGTAAAGCAGCCTTATTGCTGGTATGAAGAAGGTTTGAGTGGTCTGGATAGACGGTCGAAACAGCCACAACGTTCCCTTAAGCCAGAGCCTAATCCAGAGCAAGGCTCTAACTCTTCAGTTTTATGAAGACTGAGAGCGGTGAAGAAGCAGCAGAAGAAAAGTTTAAAGCTAACAAAGGTTGGTTCATGAGGTTTAAGGAAAGAAGCCATCTCCATAACATCAATGTGCAGGATGAAGCAGCAAGTGCTGATGGAGAAGCTGCAGCAAGTTCTCTAGAAGATCCAGCTAAGACAATTCATGAAGGTGGCTACACTGAACAACAGATTTTCAATGTACATGACACAGTCTTCTATTGGAAGAAGATGCCATCTAGGACTTTCATACCAGAAAGAAGTCAGTGCCTGGCTTCAAAGCTTCAGAAGACAGGCTGACTCTCTTGTTGGGGGCCAGTGCAGCTGACAACTTTAAATCGAAGCCAGTGTTCCTTTACCATTCTGAAAACCCCTGGGCCTTAAGAATTATGCTAAATCTATGCTGCCTGTGCTCTGTCGATGGCACAACAAAGCCTGTATAACAGCGTATCTGTTTACAACATGGCTTACTGAATATTTTAAGCCCACTGTTGAGACCTACTGCTTGACAAAAAGATTCCTTTCAAAGTATGACTGCTTCTTGATAAGGCACCTGGTCATCCAGCCATTCTGATGGAGATGGGCAGTGAGATTAATGTTGTCTTCATACCTGCTAACACAACATCCATTCTGCAGCCCAGGGATTAAGAAGTAATTTTGACCTTCAAGTCTCATTATTTAAGAAAAACATTTTGCAAAGCTATTACTGAAATAGATAGTGATTCCTCTGATGGATCTGGGCAAAGTAAATTGAAAACCTTCTGAAAGGGAAGGGATGCAGCATTTAGATACTTCTAAGAACATTTGTGATTTGTGGGAAGAGGGGTCAAAATATCAACATTAGCTGGAGTTTGGAAGAAGCTGATTCCAACCCTCATGGATGACTTTGAGGAGTTCAAGACTGCAGGAGAGGAAGTAGCTGAAGATGTGGGAATAGCGAGAGAACTAGAATTAGACATGGAGCCTGAGGATGGGACTGAATTGCTGCCATCTCATGATCAAACTTGAATGGATGAGGAGTTGCTTCTTTTGGATGAGCAAAGGAAGTGTTTTCTTGAGATGCAGTCTACTCCGTGAAGACGCTGAAATGACAACAAAGGATTCAGAACATTACATAAACTTGTTGATAAAGCAGCAGCATGATTTGAGATGGACTCCAGTTTTGAAAGAAGTTCTGCTATGGGTAAAATGCTATCAAACAGCATCACATGCTACAGAGAAATTGTTCATGAAAGGAAGAGTCAATGGATATGGCAAACTTAATTGTTCTCTTGCCACAGCCACTTTGACCTTCAGCAGCCACCAGCCTGGTCAGTCAGCAGCCATCAACATTGAGGCAAGACACCCTCCACCAGCAAAAAAAATATTATGACTCACTGAAAGATTAGGTGATGGTTAGTATTTTTTAGTAAGACTATAGTACAGTGTAAATATAACTTTTACATGCTCTAGAGAATCAGACAATTCATTTGACTTGCTCTTTTGCAATTGTCACTTTATTGCAGTGCTCTGGAACTGAACCCACAATATCTCCAAGGTACGCCTGTATACCCCATTTCATTTATCCTTTTATCTCTTGATGGACATTGGGTTGTTTCCATCTTTTGGCTCTTGTGAATAATGCTGCAGTGAACATGGGTGTGCAAGTATCTGTTGGAGTCTCTGCTTTCAGTTCTTTTGGGTTTATACCTAGAAGTGGAATTGCTGGATCACATGGTATTTCTATGTTTAAGTTTTTGAGGACATAGTATAATTATTTAAAAGTTAAAAATGTACATTTAGTGAGGAAGTACGGACATGTTAGTGATTTATTTAACTCATTAGTGAGGGACGCAGCGGGATAGTAAAGCTGCTTCAGTGGAAAATTCAGGAGCTTGAAGTGAAAGATGAATGCTGAAATTAGATTGCTAAATTAGGTACAGGCTTGTTAATGTCTCACAGGGCAATAAAGGCTTAATCTTTGGGGATATCTTTTCTACCTGACATAGAACATTTGCATCTATACCAGGCAAATATCATTTGCAATTTATGAATCTTCTGTATCTTACCTGCTTTTGCAGAGTCTGGGCCCTAACTAATTGAAAATGGCAAGTCAGACAAAGTTACACTTTCCTAGAGAATTGTACAACCCTTAGGTAGGCTTGTTATACAATGTTTCAGCATGATATTGAAAGGGCAAATGATAATCTTTTTTTCCTTATTTCCAAATTTTGATTTTTCTTACCTTTGTGTTTATTCCCTTGCATTTTGTTTATACTGTTTTGCATTCACTTTTTTTTTTTTGTAACTTCATCTTTGTATATATCTTTCTTAGGTTGTATTACTTTGTTGAAATTTATTTACTTTTCTTTAAATTTTGATACATATCGCCAAATAACCCTCCAAGAAAGTTTGTACATTTATTTTTCTACTGGTGGTGTATGAATGTGCCAGCTCTCCATGCCTTGGCCAGTGATAAATATAATTACTCATCATCATTTCCAATTTCATGGGCAAAGTGAAAAAAATAGAATCTTGTTTTTCATTGCTTTTCTTTTGTAGTGAGACAGAACATAGCTTCATGTTTACTGGTTCTTCATAGCAAACTTTGCTATAGAGTTTTTCATGCGAGTTGTTACTTTCTTAAAAGAAACTTGCAGTATCACTCAGTGTTTTTGAGAGAGCTGTCAGATTGTTCTATACAAATCCTGTTCATGTTTAATGTTATATAACATTCTATCATATGAAAATAACATATTTTACTAATCTGTTCCCCCCTGATGGATTTTAGATTGTTTCTGGGTTTTTTTTGTTTGTTTATTTTTTTGTTTATTTTTTGGCTATTATATATATGTATGCAGTAGACGTCTTTGAAATGTATTTATGTACCAAGTACATTTACTTTTAAAACTAGACTTCATTTTTTAGAGCAGTTTTAGCTTCACAGCAAAATCGAGCAGAAAGTATAGAGAGTTCTCATATATCCCCTGCCTCCCCCTGCCCACAACTTCCCCCACTATCAACCTCTGCACCCAAAGGTGTGCATTTGTTGCAATCAGTGAACCTACAATAACACATCATCCCCTAAAGTCTATACATTACATTAGGATTTGCTCTTGGTGTTGTTCATTTCATGGGTTTTGACAGATGTTTGAACATATGTATCCACCATTATAATTTTATACAGAAGAATTTCACTACCCTAAAAATCCTGTGTTCTACATGTTCATCTCTCCCTCCCCTATAACCCCTGGCAACCACTGATTGATTGATCGATTGATAGATTTTTACTGTATCCAAGTTTTGCCTTTTCCAGAATGTCATATAGTTGGAATCATGCAGCATATAGCCTTTTCAGATTGGCTTATTTCACTTACTAGTATGTATTTAAGTTTCCTGCATGTTTTTTTATGGCTTGATAGCTCATTTTTTTTCTTGTTGAATAATATTCTGTTATCTGGATGTACCACAGTTTATCTATTCACTTACTGAAGGACATCTTGGTTGCTTCCAAGTTTCGGCAATTATGAATAAAGCTGCTATAAACATGAAAGTGCAGGTTTTTGTGTGGGTGTAAGTTTTCAGCCCCTTTGGGTAAATACCGAGGAGTGCAGTATGGTAAGAATATATTTAGTTCCAAACTGTCTTCCAAAGTGGATGTACCATTTTCATTCCCACCATCAGTGAATGAGAGTGCCTATTGCTCTGTATCCTCATTTGCATTTGGCATTGTCAGTGTGATGGATTTGGCCCTTTCTGATAGTTGTATATTGGTATCTCATTGTTTTAATTGTTTAACTTGCATCTCCCTAAAGGCATATAAAGTAGAACATCTTTTCATAGGTTTATTTGCCACCAGTATATCTCTTTGGTGAGGTGTCTGTTAAGATCTTTGGCCCATTTCGGGGCACCTGGGTGGCTCAGTTGTTAAGTGTCTGCCTTCGGCTCAGGTCATGATCCCAGGGTCCTGGGATCAAGCCCCGCATCGGGCTCCCTGCTCTGCGGGAAGCCTGCTTCTCCCTCTCCCACTCCCCCTGCTTGTGTTCCTGCTCTCGCTATCTTTCTCTCTGTCAAATAAATAAATAAAATCTTAAAAAAAAAAAATCTTTGGCCCATTTCTTAATGGGGTTGTTTGTATTCTTATTACATTTTAAGAGTTCTTTGTGTGTTTCTTCTTGGTCTTGACTTTAACTAATGTCTTTCTCCTAGTCACTCCAAAACCTCTATCTCTTGCTCTGGCCTCCTTTTAGTGATGATCTTGATTATTTCTGCCATTTTACGTTTCTTGGTATTCAGCGATTCTTTTGTATTGCTGATAAAACACTTAAGAAACAGTGAGTTTTGCCTCCTACTTTAGTCCTGCCCTTCCCTGATATCACCACCTATCAAAATTCTGCCTACTCTCAGAGAACTCCTGACTCACTTGCTGCACTTTCCTGACCCGTGTCCGAACTGATCATTTAGTCGCTCAGCAAGGGCTGTCACCCCTAGAGTCCTTACTAATTATTCCCTTACTTGTTTAATTATCACTTCCTGAGGGTATGGCCCTCAAATTTTTATCTCTCTCAGACTGGTAGCTCAGACCTTCAAACATAGAAAGTCCTTAATGAATTACTATTTAATGAACAAATGAAGGAAGAAATGAATGTTAACCTAGCAAAGTAAAACTGATTGTTAACTGCATCTCTTTTGTAATCATTGAATTTAGTCTGGAACATAAAAACAAATAGATGTTTTATTTTATTAGTCCATGAAACAAACTTGCCATTGTTAGTCGATGTATCTTAAGTCTGTGAAATCTGAATAATATTAGATTGATCAGATATTAATAATTAACATTAATAATCAGAAATTGCCTTGTTTTCTAGTGCTGTGTTGTATTCATCTGTGTATAACCAGCAACTAACATAGTCTTTGCATCTAGTACCCAAAAAACACTTTTTAAAAGCTTTTAAAGAATACAATTAAAGTTAGTTTTGATGTTCAGTAACCAATTGAAACTTATAGGTCGCATTTTTAGAACAATAGAAAAGGAATGCTGTCAATAGTAATTGTGAGCCTTTTCAAAGAGGTGATAATAACTATAATGATAGTAATGTTAATAATACCTATAATAAATTTGTTAACTTTTGAGTACCCTCTTTGTCCCAGGTTTCATGCCTTAGGTACAGCCTTTTATTTGATTCTTGTGAATAATTGAAGATTAATTTTATTGACGAATTTGAAGCTTAGAGAAGTTAAGTGACTTGCCTTAGGGCACATAATAGGTCATAATTCAGACCCACATTTGTCTAATTGTCCTGTCTTCAGGTCTCAGTGTAGGTGTCAGTTCACTTGGTTACTTTCAACTAATCCTGAATCTAGATGCTCCATTGCAATCTATTTCCATTTTCATAGTCTTTTTCAAATTGTTTTATATTTGACTGATTGCCAGTGTAACTGACAATTATTTCTTTGAAGTCTGAGAGTACTCACAGCGGTATCCTTAGTACCCAGAGCATAGAAAGGAATATATGGTTAATAAATAAATTTTGAATTGAATGAGTGAGCCAACCCATCACCTAGGGACTTAGGAGGAATTTAAAAAAACCTTTTCAGAAAGTATATGATATACTCTGTAGCTAGATTCTCAAGGATGTTTATTGGAAAGGAAACTAACTTATTTATGTAGCAGGTACTGTATTAATCTTTTACATTGAGCACTTTATTGAATTATCACATTTAGATTAAACATTAAACAGAAATTAAGATTCCTGTTTTTATTTTTTTTATGTTAAGAAATTGAGCTCAGATAGTTTAAGAGACTTGCTCAAGGTAAAAGCTTTAAGATTCAGATCTGAAACTTGAGTCAGGAACTTTATATTTCCAAGCCCATGTTGACTCCATTATATTAGACTTTATAATTTGATTAATATAACTATAAAAAAATTATGATGATATATAGAATTTTAAAAGGAGTGGCATTAAAACATTCTTATATGATTTGTAATTTTGTAATTTTCCCCATGGATAGGTTTTGTTTTGTCAAAGCCTTTGATACTATGTAGGGCTACGTTGGGCTTTAATCAGCTTTTGGCTGGTTAAAATGCTTTGAACTTAATAACTGATATAAAGATTTACATTATATAAGGATATTCTTGGATTGATGGAAATATTGATTAGACTTTAAGAAGGATTTAGAAGAATGAACTTCACATGGAGAAGCACCATTCAAATTGCTTTAAAATTTTAAAAGAAAAATAATTTTTCTGTATAATTTTAGATGAGTTAGCAATACCATTTTTGGAGGTAGAATTGGGGAACATAGAATAGTGCTCCCAATGTATGGAGATTTTAAGGAGAATTCAGTATTAATGCTGGGGTAATTTCTGAAGTTCTACCCCAAACATTACAAAGTGGCTTCTTTTTTTTTTAAGATTTTTTATTTTTTGACAGAGAGAGAGAGACAGCGAGAGAGGGAACACAAGCAGGAGGAGTGGGGGAGGGAGAAGCAGGCTTCCTGTGGAGCAGGGAGCCCAATGCGGGCCTTGATCCCAGGAACCTAGGACCATGATCTGAGCTGAAGGCAGACGCTTAACCACTGAGCCACTCAGGAGCTCCAAAAGTGGCTTCTTTTTAATTATGCAAAATATGCCAAAGTTAAAGCTTAGAATTGCTTTAATTCCTGTCAGATATCTTGAGTATTATTATAAAATATCGATATAATGTCACTGGAAATTAGTTACTAAGATGTAAACTAGCATACATTCCAAAATGTAGTAGTTTTAATCTAGATATCTGTATCTCTAAACATACAGCTAACATTCTATTAAAGTAAGAAAACCTAATATTACACTAAAATAAAGCATCTTAATTCTAAAAGCCACATTGGCAGAGTTTCTGGGAAGTGGCATCCAAATAATGCTCACAGATTCTTGTCAAGTATATGACAATCATTCGACTGTTATTTTACTTTTCATCCATCTCTATTTCTGGCAAGGGTTTGCGGTGTATCAAAATAACAAAAAAATGCAAAGAAATAACTGAAATAGGACTAAATGTGCAAGGGCCATGCAGTGATAGTCATACAAGGATATGAGAGAGAAATTATTAATTCAATTGACTATAGAATTTAGCCTTCAGTTCCCTAGCTGCCAAGCAGAAATAAAAACATGATGGGATACTTCAGTCTTGCTTTCCTGTAATAGGGAGCATATAAGAGAATCAGGAAAGTATTTTTAGTATAAACTCTGAGGAATAGATTTGATTTTGCAAAGTGCTTAGACTAAGTATGCCTAACACATAGTAAACACCTATATAATGATATTATGGTAATATATGTATAAACAAATGAAAAAATTAAATAAATAAAGAAGAATTTATCTTGTGTATTTTCATATAATGGTTCTTGACCAAAATAAGGAGTCATGGCTTTAATAACGTGTTTATAAAAGATACATAGGCAACCTCTTCTGGTTATTTTTCATACTAATCCTTGATAGCAAGTTAAGGACATGTATTTTATCATGACGTTGTGAGTGCACATTTTAAATATGGCAGTTTAAAGATGTAGTTTTTGATGATTTACCTTTTGATAAGACACAGTACATAGAGAAGGTAATAGAATAGTTTTAGTGTATGTAATTTTAGAATACCGATAATTTTAGCAGATCACTCCAAGGAAGCTTTTCAGCAAATAATTTGAAGTTGAATACTGTTAAGTGCTCACAGTAATGTCAAATGTATGTCAACCATGTGCTTTAGCTAAGGTAGTGTAATTGGTATTTTATTAGAAAATTAATCCAAGGAGTGCCTGGGTGGCTCAGTGGGTTCAGCGTCAGAGGCTTGATTTTGGCTCAGGTCATATCAGGGTCATGGGATGGAGCCCTGCATGGGGCTCCATGCTCAGCAGGGAGTCTGCTTGAGATTCTCTCTCTTCCTCCCTCTCTGCCCCTCCTTGTGTGCTCTCTCTCTCTCCTTCTCAAATAAATGTCTTTTTTCAAAAAAAAGAAAATAATTGAACCTAATGTGTATTCCTTTTAAAGGGGAGGGCCATGCATGTTTGCCTGGAATGGATAAAAGCTTGCATCAGGAAGCAGCGTGAGATCTTCTGGAAGTCTCACCATGTGATGTAGATAAGCCTTTGTCTTGGATGCGTATGAATTAATTCTTGTTGTCATAATCACTGTCAGATGTGAAGCAAATAAGTCCCATTATGAATTCTAAGATAGGTGTATATTTTGATGGTTCATGTAGTTGTACAATGCAGCTCTTTATTTTCCAGAGTTCTAGGCCTCCTTTATCCCCTCCTTAATTCCATGTTCATCTGATTAGAAAAATGTTATCTTTTTTTTTTTTTATCAGTGGCGCAGATATGTTCAGTGTCAGTTTATATAATCCTTAATTTATTTGACTTTGGCCCTCTAGTGTCATCTGCATGTGATTTTTAAGAATCAATTTGTATTACACATGTTGAAGTTTTTATAAACCTTAAGTTTAGAGTAGCTATGAGGTGTAGGCAGTTTAAATCTTATTTCACTGTCTATACTTCAGTTTGTGGATATTGTTACTATATACCTTACCCTTCAACAATTACTATACAGAGTCTGAAGATAATGTGAGAAAGTAAATTGTCCAAACTTTTTTACTGGGACAATTTACTACCTCTTGATTATGCTTTATTTTATATGTTATACATATATAAAGCATGTGCACTTACATTTTATAGAAATCTATTCTTATTACTTAATAAAAGATGGTCTATAACCTCTTCCTAGTTACTTATTTGGATTTCAATTTGAAGTTTATTATTTAATTCATTTTGATCATGTTGAAAGGCTATGGGTAAGACAGTATTTTGTGAATTTTGAATGATTGAAAATAAGGAAGCTGAAGCCCAAAACAATTTTTACCTTGAGCACTTTTGTGCATGTTCTGAGTACAGTATGTAATATTAAAATCAAAAGACCTGAGCACGATGCTCAATGCTAAGTTTGTATATGCTAACAACCTGATTTTTGCCAGAACCCCATTTCACTGGCAGATGTAAAATGTATTAAGCTATTGAACATGTTCCTAGGTTCACATATTCTTAAAATATATGTCTTGACATAATTTAATTTTTACAGAGTTTTAAAATGAAAATTTTTGGAGATAGACAAAAAAACTGAAGTAAAATAGCCAGCTATTTATCAGATTTCAAGCCATTTTTCTACTATAGTTAAATAAACACAACGCAAATTTTGATATACTCATCTGTTTTGCATAATGCAAATCTCATTTGACTATCTCAAATTCTCTCTACAATCATGTACATATATGAGTAGTCAAGAATAGTTTTTCTTTTTCCTTCTTACATATACATATATAAGTATGTGTTATAGTTATATACATGTTATATAATGTATATGTTATATATATGTATATTATTTTTATAGTTTGCTACTTAGTAAAAAGCAAATAGAAACATTTTCCTTTGGCTTCTTATCTTTAATTTAATTTTATTCTACTTTTTTTGGGAAGAATAATGACAATATTTAGCTTTCTACTTTTTTTGGGGAAGAATAATGACAATATTTAGCAGTCTCATGTTTTTACAATAACACCACTTAACAAACTGGCGTAATTGGCATTTGTAAAAAGGTGAAGCAATTATTGGTAAAGTTATATTTTGATGTTGGAGCTAGCAAGTGCTAAGGAAATTTCTGTAGAGAGTTGTTAAATAGACACAAGGGTCTTTTTATACTGCCCGTGGGGCTCTTTAGATTTAGTGACCAGCGGTTTTGATCCTGTTTGATGGTGGGAGACTAAAAATATTTGTGCTGCTTATCACTGAAACTCTTTTTATTCTGGTGCTGAATATATTCTTTCAAATAGCAGTAAACACACACATACACACATTTTTTTTTCCAGGACTATAGAGTTAACATTTTCTTGAGACAGAAATGGAATGATCCCAGGCTGAAGCTCCCTAGTGATTTTCGGGGCTCAGATGCACTGACGGTGGATCCCACAATGTACAAATGTCTGTGGAAACCTGACTTATTTTTTGCCAACGAAAAAAGTGCCAATTTTCATGATGTGACCCAGGAAAATATCCTTCTCTTTATTTTTCGTGATGGAGATGTTCTTGTCAGCATGAGGTATTCTTTAATATTTGTACAGATATATATATGTATATATATTTTTAAGTCAGATTATCACAGAAAAACATATTAAGTGACTTCTAAGACCTGTTTCTACTTTCAGGTTATCTATTACTCTTTCATGCCCTTTGGACTTGACCTTGTTTCCCATGGACACCCAACGTTGCAAGATGCAACTGGAGAGCTGTATGTAAATGAGACCCTAAGTGAATATAGCAATAAAAATGCTTAAAATTTCTAGGCAATACATTCTGCTAGTCTCTTAGATAACAATGGTAAAATTAATGCTTTTTATTACAAATAGTCATTAGAATAATTTATTTAGGAAAATTATTGTTATTCTTTTACTGTAACAATTATTAAGATAGACACAACCTTTGGGTACTAGGTTTTGCTTTCAGTTTATGTAGGTGTACACTTCTTTTTTTTTTTTAATGTTTTATTTATTTATTCATGAGAGTCAGAGAAAGAGAGAGAGAGGCAGAGGCAGAGGGAGAAGCAGGCTCCCCACCTAGCAGGGAGCCTGATGCGGGACTCGATCCAGGACCCTGGGATCATGACCTGAGCCGAAGGCAGACGCTTAACCATCTGAGCCACCCAGGCGCCCTGTAGGTGTACACTTCTAACTTATTCCAATTGCCATCATCATTTGAATTGATAATATAAATAAAGGAGAAAACAGTATCCTAATAACTGTTCTGCTGTTAAAGCCACATGTTCAGAGAGAAAATTTGAAAACATTAAAAAACAGTGCCTAAATCCTACCAAGTAGTCATTTTTTGTGGATGTCTAAAAAATTTTTTTTTGCAAAATTGGAATTTTTGTGTTTATGATCATACGTTTTTCAGTTCATGAAAGAAGTACCATATTAAGGTATAGGTATATTAATTAAAATGATTATTGAATTTATTATTTATCAATTAATTCTCTATGATGCTTATCTTTTGAAAATAAAAGTAGGACATAAAACTTGAAAAACTAACACTAATATAAGGAAGCCTTAGCCTGAATACCTATACACCATGACCTATTTCAGCAAAAAGTAAACAATGATGGCCTTGTAAAATATCTTATATATACTTGCTAGATGATATGCTTTAAAGTTACTTTGTGGTTATCTGTTGTTTTTTTAAAAAAAAATTTACTAGGGCGCCTGGATGGCTCAGATGGTTAAGCGTCTGCCTTCGGCTCAGGTCTTGATCCCAGCGTCCTGGGATCGAGTCCCGCATCGGGCTCCCTGCTCCTTGGGAGCCTGCTTCTCCCTCTGCCTCTCTCTCTGTCTCTGTCTCTCATGAATAAATAAATAAAATCTTTAAAAAAAAAATTTACTGAAGTTGGAGCCTAAATTTGAACAATCTCTACTGCTTTCTAAGTATAAATTGAGATTTTACAGATGTAAGTGTATGTACGTATGTACATTTTTGTGTATGTGTTGTATATATTTAGGCCTGTGTGTCAATATGTATTTGTGTAAAAAATTCCAACTGGATATTTACATTCAAATCTATTGCCAGATGCACTGAAGTATTGCTTTGAAAAATCCATATACTCTAGAGTTGAATGGTAGGCTACTGTATGCTGTAAAACCCCATAGGATCCTTGAATTGTAGCCATATTACCTAAACCCCAAATGTGTGCTTCCACATTTAATAATGATGTGCATTTGAGAGATTGTTTTACTGCTTTCCTGTGCAATGCAATGCCTTTAGGGAAATTTATGGTTATTTCTTCAAAAGTTTAAGTGATTCGGTGCTTAAGATTTTTTTTTTAATTTCCAGGTAGCATATTGTATAATTGTGAATGAATCTATTCTGAATATATTCAGAAAGCTAGTATGACTTATTTATTACTTTTTATTGATGACAGTTCTGAATTCTGACATAGCAAAATATGCTACTATATATGAGGCAGTGAAATTGTAACTATTTATGATATGCTCATTGTTTTTTATTTTTTTTTTTTTTTTTTTTTTTTTTTAAAGATTTTTTATTTATTTATTTATTTGAGACAGAACGAGAGAGAGAGAGCACATGAGAGGGGGGAGGGTCAGAGGCAGAAGCAGGCTCCCCACTGAGCAGGGAGCCCGATGCGGGACTCGATCCCGGGACTCCAGGATCATGACCTGAGCCGAAGGCAGTCGCTTAACCAACTGAGCCACCCAGGCGCCCGATATGCTCATTGTTTTAGCTTGTTCTTTCTTTAAGTCAATTATCTGTAAATTTGTGCTACTGTTTTCATTGATGGCCATAGATTTTATCTCTTTGCATTTTTAACAAAAATTTCATAGAAGAATGGCCTATTATCTTACCATTTCTGTGTTTAGTAATTGGATTCTTAAAATATTAAGAAAGTATTAATAATTATATTTCAAACTAATATTTTTATTTATTTACTTTTGTTTATAGTTGGCTACACAACTGATGATTTACGATTTATCTGGCAGTCAGGAGATCCTGTTCAGTTAGAAAAAATTGCCTTGCCTCAGTTTGATATTAAAAAGGAAGATATCGAATATGGTAACTGTACAAAATACTATAAAGGCACTGGTAAGTAATAGTCTTTGAATTAAACAAAACTAAATCCTATTTCAAAGGTTCATTTTAATTTTAACATATGCTAGGAATAGAATAGAAGAAAATTAGTTAAAAAGTGAGTTCAATATTTACAAGTAGTTTATCTTTGCGTTCATATATTTAAATCTTTCATAAAATTACATTCACTAAAGTTCTTTAAAATGTTTATTACTAAATAGTTTTGCTTTTCTTTATGTAATTCTAGATAACAAGAGGTTTTCAATTTTTTATTTTAGTAATATGAACTCTCCCAGGCAATGGTTTTCTTAGGTGTTGCCAAGAAATTCTGCTTCTGGCAAGTTTCAGTTTGGAGCCAAACATGGATTTGATCAATGCAATGCATATACACTTGTCTCTTGTCTTTTAGGCAGGTTGTAGATGTTGGTTGACCCATATTCTTAGTTTTACAAGGCACTGATCTTTATGCTGTGTAGGAAGCAATAAGTGTGGAGAATAACTGGACATCAGTAAATACTCCCTGTATAATATTGTTGGCCTAGGTTATGGAACAGCTGATTGTTGTTCCATTGTTGCAAAAGCACAACAAATTAACCTCATTCATTACATTACCTCAAGCTTTGCAGAAATGAAAATATAATACCCACTAAGCAATACTTTAATAATATGATTCATATTCAACATTTGAGTCACAATTGATAAAGTTATTGAGGGTTTTAGATATTAAATATAATGTTTTTTCCCATAGTAACATACATAAAAGGCTGATTGATTTTGCTCATTACATTCAAACTAATCATTTCAACTTGTAAATTACACAATCCTAATTTTCTATGAGGAAGTAAGCAAAGATATGACAAAGATGTTCAGAAATAGATATAATTAGGAGCGCCTGAGTGGCTCAGTTGGTTAAGTGCCCAACACTTGATTTTGGCTAGGGTCCTGAGATCAAACCAATGTAGGACTCTGCGCTCAACAAGGAGTCTGCTTGAGACTCTCTCTGCCCCTTCTCCCACACCCCCATGGTGCTTTTAAACTCTCTCTCTCTAAAATAAATAAATCTTTAAAAAAAGAGAAATAGATACAATTTAACTTTAAATGTATTGCAACATTTATGTTGACTTGAAAAAATAAAAATGTATAGTGTAATTGTGTCGAATTCAGGGAGATCAGATGCTTGAGCTTATAATGCTGCCATCATGGCATCATCAAAGACAAAATATAATACTAAAGAAAGCAGAGTGAATGTTTGCACATTTACAGTGCTACAATAATGCAACACTTAGGCTACTTGGAGATAAAGTTAGCTTAAGCCTCTGTTGTCATTGACCTTCACATAATTTAATGGATTATATAGCATTTATATATAAATAGTTCCTTCTTTTATAGAACTAATAGTATATTAGAACAAGAGAGATAATAAGCAAATATACTGCTAAAAGAACTTATAAAAGAATTTAAAAAGGAAAACCTGAGAGCTGTTAAAAATTTGACCATCAGAATACTCAATGAAGAAGTCATCGATACATGGACTTTTAGATATGGAAGTGATCTTATTGACAATTCTGAGCCAGTTCCTTTATTTAACACAGAAAATAACTGAGGAGCAGGGTGAGTGAGGATTTACTGAATGTTACAGGCAAATCAATGTCAGCCATTGAACTAAGCACAGTACTCCTTTTCCCTGTACTCACTCAAATTAAGGAAATGGACTACAGTGTTTAGAAACTTTTACAGGTCACCTAGTGATGAAAAAAAAAAATAAGTTTGAAAGCCAAGGAAAATCCTTTTGGGATTGTTGTATAGAAACACATATTTAGTAGATGGCTTTTGGAGTTCTGGCTGTATGTCAGGCATTATTTTAGTGCTCTGCAGGAACTCTGTATTTTAATCCTCACAACAACCCTGTGAATTCAGTACTTTTATTTTCTCTATTTTACATGTTAGGATAATAGAGCAAAGACACTTACCCAAGTCGTACTATTACTAAGTGGAATAGTGAGTCTGACATTATTATACTACCTGTGGAGTCAGTCCTGTTATACTTTGCAAATAGTTATCCACACCTAGATTATATGCTTAACATTTCAAAATGAATAGTCTCTAAGTTGTTTTGAGAAATTTGAAATGACCCTATTGAAGTTTTAAACTTTATCTAAAGATTAAAATAAAACTAGTAATTTTATTTCTGATTTTATGTGATAGCTTAAAATTATGAGATAACGTTGAAAATCCTGGGGGCACTTATTTTTTTGCCTTTAAGCCCTACATCTACATATCTCCATTTAAGGGAATAAAGGAGACATCACTGCCCTTTTATAGATCTATATTCTAATATGGTACACACATAAAATAAATACTATTTGTTTTTGTTCTTGAGAGATTACTCAAGATTATAAGAAGTAAAGTTTTCTGTGGTACTTTTTGAGCTATTTTAAGTATGTCACAGGTCTCTCATTAGCTACAGAAAACAACAATAAAAGAACTTATGTCTAGCATAATGATAATTGTCATTTACTGTGTTTCAGTAAACATGCATTTCAGTGTTTACATGAAATGTAATACATTTCATGAATGTACATGAATCATCGTATGAATATAAGTAAAACATATTTTAATGTTTGGATAATATTTAGATATGCATTTACAAATGTGGTACCTTCTAAATATATGAATGGCTAATATGTAGAATAGTGAAAAAGATATAGACAGCAACGTTTACTAAATGATGGACAATATTTTCTTTAACTTGTACAGAAATAATCAGAAATGATTTGGCTTTAGCTTTATTGAAAATTACAGTTTTTTAAAATTATAGATGTTACAAAGGTGGAGAGATATACGGGAAAACAAGTATACAAAAATACTTAAATTGCAAGCCTAAGTGAATAATAATGAAATAAAACCTCACAGGAAATAGAAAGTAAATTGAATTTGCCAATGAACATTTATATCAATTAGCTGCCCACCTGCCTCTCATAAATGTAACAGTACTAGGAAAAGATCAAAAAGGATCAAGAAATGTTTCTCATAAAATTTTATGGAGCAAATCACTGTAATATCCACGCATGTATTTTATTGCCAAATTCATCCCAGTCCTGGGAAGCTCCCCTCGTGGGTGCCTTCATAAAAGGAGAGGGTGGAAACTGGCTTCAGAGTATAGGATTCCTGTTATTTAGGCTGTCATTTAAACATGGTGGAATGGAATGCAAAAATTCATTTTAAAGTGAGCAACTCTACAATAAGCTGTTGTAATATTTGTGACAATTTAGGCTACCTAAAAAGATGCAATAAGCAAATACATTTTGTTCTCTATCTCACAGCACTAGGCAAACGCAAAATGAACTTGAATAAATGATGGTATTGCAAAGCCAGGTACTTCAGAACCACTTTTAGGAAATACTGTGGGCCTCTTAATTGCAGAAAATTGGACTTATAAAAGATTATATTTTGGAAATTTTGCACATGATTGTTAGTTAGAAACATGTTCTTGTTTGTCCAGGCAGGAAGTTAAGATGAGTGGTGGGAAGAGAAAAGGGAGGGAGTTCTCCTTGTTTGACCTCTTGTATCTTTTTAAAACCTATGCACAATTTAAATTAATTGCCTAGTTTTAATAAAATTAAAATAAAAAAAAAATGACAAACATGCTGCATTTTTGGGGGGGGTTGTTTTTTTTGATATAATTTGGAAACATTTGGCATAATTAGAATTTACTTCAGTTCCAGTCAGCTCTTTATTTATTTATTTATTTTTAGATTTTATTTATTTATTTGAGAGAGAGAGAATGAGAGAGAGCACATGAGAGGGGGGAGGGTCAGAGGGAGAAGCAGACTCCCCGCCGAGAAGGGAGCCCGATGTGGGACTCGATGTGGGACTCGATGTGGGACTCAATCCAGGGACTCCAGGATCATGACCTGAGCCGAAGGCAGTCGCTTAACCAACTGAGCCACCCAGGCGCCCCAGTCAGCTCTTTATTTTTGATACATGTTAGCCCCACTCTCTTTCTAATCTCTCAGAGGTAGCAATGATTATAATTCACACTGGGAAAAGGATAGATTTCTGGTCTAAGTTATTATTATTATTTTTTTTAAGATTTTATTTATTTATTTGAGAGAGAGAGACACAGTGAGAGAGGAACACAAGCAGGGGGAGTGGGAGAAGCAGGCTTCCTGAGGAGCAGGAGCCTGATGCGGGGCTTGATCCCAGGGTCCTGAGCCGAAGGCAGACGCCCAGTGACTGAGCCACCCAGGTGCCCCTCATTATTATTATATTTTTTAAGATTTTATTTATTTGACAGAGAGAGAGACAGCGAGAGAGGGAACACAAGCGGGGGGAGTGGGAGAGGGAGAAGCAGGCTTCCCGTAGAGCAGGGAGCCCGATGCGAGGCTCGATCCCAGGACCCTGGGATCATGACCTGAGCCGAAGGCAGACGCTTAACGACTGAGCCACCCAGGCACCCCAGGTCTAAGTTATTTAATAAGAGGATGTGAATAGCTGTTTTTCTGAGCATTTTTTAAGACCCTATTGTGTGCTCGTACTGCCATGGGTACCATTAGTGAATGAATTTGAAGATCGTTCCAGTGCCAGAAGTGTGTGTATTCTTACTAATTAGGAAAATCAGATAAATATTACTTTTAAAATATAAAATAGTAAAAAAGTAATATTGTCCTTTCCCCATAATTATTTTATTTATTCATTGATTTGTTTCAGCGTTTTGAAATAATGATGTTGAAGCTGAACACAATTGGAGACATTTTAACTTTCTGTTATTTTCACATAACCTTGCTTTTTTTGAATGGCAAATGACATTTTTATCAAAATTAAGCACTTCAGGCATTAAATACTATATTTAAATTGCTAACTGAAAGGGCTAAAGCATTTATTAAAAAAAAAAGTCTCAAACATCTAGAAGCGTCTCTCCTATTCTGGTGCTAGAACATATCTTGTCACTTATTTTGTTTCTCAAGTCAGCAAAGGCTATGATGAGGCTGCACATAATTTGTGATTAATTTGGGGGACTAGTTGGTGTCATGGCATCTCTAGAATTACGTTGTAAGGCAATTTCTGCATTTGTCTCAGCTTGTGACAATGAAGTCCTTTCCCTCATAAGGCATGTTGGAGGGCCTGGAGTGGAGGAAGGGAGAGAATTGAGAGGAATATCAGATATCTACCCTTTATAATCTTTTATCTCTATAGAATGAAAACATGTATTTCTTATCCTTGCTAAGATTTACTTCTAATACACTTAATTTTTTAAGGTTTAAATATGCATAGGAGTTATCGTAGACTGCTACGCTTTCTAGATAAGAAGTGATACATGTAGCTGAAAAATTATACTGACAATATATAGTCGTGGATTGTTTCTTTTTAGACTTGTTCCACTTTGATTTACTGCTCCCTACATGACCCCCTTAGATCAATTGCTCTGAGAGTGCCCATGGGTAATGAAAAGTTTAAGTTCATTGCCAGTTCCCTGAGCAAAGACTTAAAAGCTGAGACACTGACAGTGGAGCAGCATGTGGTGTCTATTTCTCAACATCATAATAAAGTTGTGAAAGGTCAGGTGAGACGGGTCCCATCATGTCAACCTTCTACATCAAATAAATTATATATTTATAGGAACAAACTCTTTTTGGGGAATTTACTTTGTGAAACTGCCTCAGACAGAAGTGACTTACAATTTACAGGTACACTATTGGTTTTTGTCGTTGTAGGTAGGTGAGCCCCTCCTATTTCTAACATAAAGTTTGTTTCTGAAAGGGTACTACACCTGTGTGGAAGTCATCTTCACCCTGAGGAGGCAGGTTGGGTTTTACATGATGGGTGTCTATGCCCCGACCCTGCTGATAGTGGTTCTCTCCTGGCTCTCCTTCTGGATCAACCCGGACGCAAGTGCTGCCAGAGTGCCCCTGGGTAGAGTATTCCGTGCTTCTTTCTCATGTTGGGAACACGTTATGTCCTTGCATAACTCGCTATATAATCAACTATTTTAAAAACAGACTTTTAGAATTGAAGGCAACCTTTCTCTCATCTGTTTTTAGACTTTCTTCAAAACTTGACATTGAACTAGATTTTCTCAATGTTTATGCACTCAATAACTATACTAAATTTTTTTCTTTTCATATCTTTGGTTAATCTATCCTACTTTGACTTTCATGCAATAATTATTACTAAGTAATTTTCACAGATAACTAAAGTCTAAAATCCCCAATAGTGCCATACTTAAACACAGAACTATTATGATGGGAATCTTTCTAAATAATATTGTCTACTATCTCATACGCATCGCCAGGGAATATGTGGTACAATGTATCTTTTTAAACATGACTTCATGTCATTTTCTTAAACATCAATTACTGTGTGCTCTGTCATCAGGAGTGGCTAGGGAGAAGAAGAGCTGGTTTTCCGTGCTCCCCCATTTGTTATTTTTAATGCTCTGTCACACAGAAACAGCATCAGCCAGTCTTGAAAATTGTGTGTATACAGGGGTGAAAAAGTCTTTGCTTCATGAAATAATCAAGAGCTCTTCTAATGGATGAAGTAAATAAACTTAAAAATAAGGACATTGTTGCAACAAATTTTGATTGTTTAGAGTGTTTTAAAATGTTTCATTACTGCGTGAATATATGTGTGTGTGTTTTCTGAATATCACCTGGAACTTATATAGGTAAGGCTGTGGGATATCTGACCTCTTAGTGACTGACTGGTTGCAGCATTTGATTTTTTATTTCCATTGAAAAGACCCTGTGCAAATCTCCCTCCTGACATATTGAGGGAATTAAATGAAATACAGATTTTAAAAAGTAGGCAACCAGGAAGAAGCAATGAAAATGACAGTTTTACCTGGATAAGAAATTTGATGGTTTATATTTAATAAGAGCCACAGAGACCAAATCTACATCTTAATAACCAGAAATGTGGGAAATTTCATCCTAATGGTTATGTATCTGGAATGAAGACAATGACAACCCATTGATTAACTCCCTTAGGGGATGAGAGTGAACTATGTAGTATACTGCACTGAGAATAAAACTCCTAAAAACTAGATTTGTATCCTTAGACTTGTCAAAAATATCATGCATTTCCCCCCGAATAGTTAATTTTTTGCTTATTAGTAATATTGTACTCTTACACAGTGATAAAAATTGAAATGTCAGACTTCCAGGAGTACTCTAGAGACATTTCAATCCCTGACATATTCTTGAAGGATTTTTCTCTGTAAATCCCTTTCTATTACAGGACTTCTGTCATAAAGTCCCTAAACTGTCCACTTGACATCCAGTAGAACTGTTGTATGAAGCAAATGTGTTTAATGGTTTAAAGTCAGTCTCTTCAGTTAAATCTGGATTTGAATTCCTGCTCTCTGCTTACTAGTTGTGACAATTTAGACAACAAACAGATCTAACCTCTTTAAACATACTCTTAAAATGTCAGTAGGGATGAAAAAATACTCAAAGGGTTAATTGGAGGATTGAAAATATGAGTGGAGAGTGCTTATTACACATTCAGGAGTTAATAATATGCCTCATTTATACATTACATTATAGTTTATAAAGCACTTTTACACACTTGGTTCATTCAGCAAGTATTTATTGTGCACCAACTACGTCCTAAGCAATATTCAAGAAGATAGGCATAGAGTTAAAGTAAATAGCAAATAGATAGTTAATGAAATAGATAAAAGGAAAACACTAAGCCTCAATGAGTGTATTTTTTTGGAAAGAAAGAGACACCAAATAAGTACAATATGTAATATATAAGATGGTGACATATAACTTCCAGTTATAGAACAAATAAGTCATGGAGATGAGAAGCACAGCATAGGGAATATAGTCAATAACATTGTAATAACAGGGTGTGGTGAGTGGTGATGGCTACATTTAATCATGGTGAGCATTGAGCAATGTATAAACTTGTGGAATCACTGTGTTGTACACCTAAAACTAATACAACATTGTATGTCAACTACACTTCAGTTAAAAAAAATTCCTAATGCCCAGGGAGTGGGTGGAAAGTTGATGTAGGGACAGAGAGTTCAGGGACAGCAGCCTGCTTGTCAGGAATTGCTCAGAGAGAAGTGATATTGGATAAAAATGTGATGGAGGTGAAAAAATGAGTCACTGGATATCTAGGAAAGAATGAGCTGGGACAGTGATCATCAAGGCCAACATTCCTGAGGCAGGAACATGCTTGGAATATTTTGGGACTGCCAAGGCCAATGTGGCCGGAGCAGAATGAGTGAAAGAATGATTAGTAGATGAGGTCAGAAAGAGAACAATGGTGAGGGGACCATGTAACATCTCCTAAGGCATTCTGATGATTTTGGCTTTTATTCTGAGTAAAATGGGAAGCCCTTGAGGGCTTTTACACATGATTTGCTTTAAATTTTAACAGATTCTCCTTGCCTGCTTTGTGTAGAACCCAGTAAAAGGAGGCTTGGGTGGAAGCAAGGAAAGCAGTTAGGAAGCTATAATAGTCCAGGTGAAACAATCACAGCATTGCCAGGGGGTAGAGATGCTCATAAATAGATGATGGATATGGTAGAGATAAAGAGTTTTGTAAATGTGTTGCATGTAGGATTTAAGAAAGCAGACTCAAAGCTGACTTCAAAGGTTTTTCTGGCTGAGAATCCAGGAAGATGAAGCTGCCACTAAATTAGATGGGAAAAGCTTCGTGTAAAGTAGGTTTGAGAAGATGGGCGGACCAGGAGCTTCTTTTTGGATATGTTAAATCTGAGATATCTTTTAGGTAGTGTTATCAGGTAGTCAGTTGGATATACAGGTCTGGGGTTTTTACGAGAGATCAAGGCTGGTGGTAAGAACTTCAGATTTATCTGAAGTTGCTTATGTTTATATTTGTCTTTAAAATGATGAGACTGGAGTACAGGTACAGAAGACATCTAACAACTCAACCCTTGAGACTGAGAAGATGAGTAACAACCAGCATGATGTAGGTTCCTGGGAGCCAAATGGAGAAAGCATTTCTAGGTGAAGGGAGTGATCAGTCAGGCTGCTTATAAATCAAGTGAGTTTGGGGCTAAATATTGTCATTGGATTCAGCAACCTGGGGAAGTCACTGGTGTCCATGATAAGGCCAGTTTCCATAGAGTGACAGGAGGAAAGCTTGGTTGGAGTGACTTCAAGAGAGAACAGGAGGGGAGGAACTATTGGCATCCAGTATAAACAACCCAGTGGAGATTGTTAACTGTAAAAAGAAAAAGAGAATAAGGAAATAACTGGGGTGGGAATAGGAGTTGAGAGGTTTCTGGTTTTTGTTTTTAAGGTGGACACAATTACAGTATGTTTATTTTTGGTGGAAAACAAGCATTAACAAAGGAAAAAATGAGAGATGGAAGAAGTACAGGAGCAAAGTCCTTGAGAAGTGAGAGGGGATGAGATCTGGTAGACAGACTGGCCTTTGCTAGACAAAGTGGATTTGTCCCAGGGATCAGCAAACTCCTTCTGTAAAAGGCCTGATAGTAAATATTCCATGTTTGTGGGCCATATGGTTTTTGTTGCAACTCCTAAACAATAGGAGTTGACAGTAAATACTTGAGTGGATGTTGGTGTGTTCCAGTGCCCTGTGCATCAGTTTACTGTCCCCTTATCTACAATATCAGGAGCGAAGGCAGAGTATATAGGTTTAGACAGAGAGAGGTGAGTAGATATGGTAGTGGGGGCTTGTAAATGATTTTGTTTTCTCAATAAAATAGGAAGAAAGATCATGAGTTGCCAGTGAGATAGGGTAGATTATTTTGAGTTTGAAGAGGGAGAGAAGGTAGTGAATGGGCAAGGGGTAGGGACATATTTATGTTTTTGACATGTATTCATGATGTTGCTTATGTTTATATTTGGCTCTATCTTATTTCTGAGCAGTATTTCATAGTATGGATACAGCACAGTTTGTTTTTCCATTCAATAATTGATAGACATTTAGAGTGTTTCCAATCTGAATAATGTTATTATAAATAATGTTGCTATGAATAATTGTGTACAAGTCTCTGTATGGACATATGTTTTCATTACTCTTGGGTAAATACCCAGGAATGAGATTTCTTGATTTTAAAGTAAAAATATGTTTTGCTTTAAAAAAAAAATAATTATTTTATTTTTATTAAGTTTTTAAATTTTATTTTAATTCCAGTATAGTTAACATACAGTATTATATTAGTTGCAGCTGTACAATGTAGTGATTCAACTGTTCTGTATATTACTCAGTGCTCATCATGATAAGTGTGCTTTTAATCCCCTTCACCTATTTCACCCATCCCCTCCTTCCTTGTCGCCTCTGTCGCCAGTCTGTTCTCTATAGTTAAGAGTCTGGTTTTTGATTTGTCTCGCTCATCTTTTTTTTTCTTTTGCCCATTTGTTTTGTTTCTTAAATTCGACATATGAGTGAAATTGTATAGTATTTGTCTTTCTCTTATTTCACTTAGCATTATATTCTCTATCTCCATCCATGTTGTTGTAAATGGCAATTTTTGACTCAACAGTGAAAACCTGAAAGCTTTTCATCTAAGATCAGGAATAAGACAAGGATATCCACTCTTGCTATTTTTATTTAACATAGTATTGGAAGTCCTAGCCAGAGCAATTAGGCAAGAAAAAGAGAAGCATCTAAATTGGAAAGGAAGAATTAAAACTGTCACTATTTGCAGATGACAGAAAACCCTGAAGACTCCATCAAAAAACTGCTAGAATTAATAAATGAATTCAGTAAAGTTGCAAGATACAAAATCAACACACAAAAATCTATTGTGTTTCTTTACACTAATTATGAGCTATAAGAGAAATTAAGAAAATCCTATTTGTAATTGCATTAAAAAGCATAAAATACTTAGGAATAAACTTAACCAAGGATGTAAATGAGCTGTATATTGAAAACTACAAGTTATTGATGAAATAAATTGAAGACAATGCAAATAAATGAAAAGATATTCCATACCCATGGAATAGAAGATTGTTATAGTCAAAATGTCTATACTACTCCAAGCAGTACACAAATTCAGTGGAATCTCTAACAAAATTCCAATAGCATTTTTCCCAGAAATAGAATAATTCTAAAATTTGTATGTAGCTACAAAAGATGCCAAATAGCCAGAGCAGTCTTGAGAAAGAAAAACAAAGTTGGAGGTATCCACATTCCCTGATTTCAAACTATACTACAAAGCTATAGCAATTAAAACAGTATTGTATTGACATGAAAAATAGACACACAGATTAATGAAACAGAATAGAGAGCCCAGAAATAAACCCATGCATATATGGTCAATTAATTTATGGCAGAGGAGCAAAGAACATACAATTGAGAAAAGACAGTCTCTTCAATAGTGTTGGGAAAATTGGACAGTCACTTGCAAAAGAATGAAACTGGACCACTGTCTTATACCATACACAAAAATTAACACAAAATGGATTAAAGACTTAAGTGTAGACCTGAAACCATAAACCTCCTAGAAGAAAACAGGGGGTAAACTCCTTGACATAGGTCTTGGTGATGATTTTTTGAATCTGACATCAAAAGCAAAAGAATCAAAAGCAAAAATAAACAAGTAGGACTGTATCAAACTAAAAAGCTTCTGCACAGCAAAGGAAACCATCAATAAAATGAAAAAATAACCTACGGAATTGGAGAAAGCAATTGCAAATCATATATCTGATAACTCTAATATCCAAAATATACAAAAACTTATACAACTCAATAGCAAAAAAACAAAAACAAAAACAAAACAAAACGAAACAGAAAAAAAATCCAGTTAAAAAATGGGCAGAAGACTTGAACAGACGTTTTCCCAAGACTTACAGAGGGCCAATAAACACATGAAAAGATGCTCAACATTCTCCCAATCTCATTTTGATTTACCTTTTCCATTGTTGACAAACATGAAAGCTCCCTCTATGAATTTTAGGTAAAGAATTTTGTCTTTAGCTACTTCTTTAAGTATAGAAGTAACTATGCAAGTAACTTTGGAAGTAACTTTTATAAATTATACATAACATTTCCTTTCTCTAATACATAAAATGCTTTAACTGCTGCTAAAAAGGAATTTTTTAAACAAATAACTTTCAGTCAAAAAGATTAATAATTTAGGTTACAACTCAGACCTCTAGCAGACCACGCATCATACATTTCTTTCTTGTACTCTTTTCATCTGGAATAAGATCTCTTACAGAAATGTCAAAAAGTATTTTTGGATTCCCACATAATATTAATAATGGTTTGCCTTTTAGTATCCTTTGATTAAGGCATTGTGAAATGATAACATCTTAATATAATTTAGTAGTACTTCTAAATAAATTTTCATTTTATTAATCACAATTCCACATATATGAATTTTATAAATAGTTTATTGCTTAATGAGATAAAAATCATTTGTAGTTCAGATAGGTATGAGAACACTTGCAGTTATTCCTTGACCAGTTCATGGCATTTGTTATTACATTAGCATTATACTCTCTAGCTCCATCCTCATTGCTACAAATGTGCAAGATCTCATTTTTTTTGATGGCTGAGTAATATTACACTGTATATATATATATATATATATATATATATATATATATATATACACATATATATATATATATATATATATATATACACACACCACATCTTCTTTATCCATTCATCTATCATTGGACACTTGGTTTGCTTTCATATCTTGGCTATTGTAAATAATCCTGCAATAAACTTAGGGGTACATATATCTTTTCAAATTAGAGTTTTCATTGTCTTTGAGTAGATACCTAGTAGTGTAATTTCTTCTGATTGGTTTATAATTTATTAAAATTCAGACAAAATTTCAATATGCATCATTTACTAGTGAAGTAATTTTATTTGAAGAATATATTAAGATAATGCCACAGTATTTGTCTAAAGAAATATTATTTGCTCAGATTTCATTTTTTAAAAAGATTTTATTTGTTTAGAGAGAAAGAGAGTGTGTGTGAGTGGGGGTTGGGGTAGAGGGAGAGGGAGAGAGAGAAAATCTGAAGCAGACTCCATTCTGAGTGCAGAGCTTGAGGCAGGTCTCAATTTCACACCCCAAGATCACGACCTGAGCCGAAATCAAGAGTTGCCACTTAACCGACTGAGCCACCCAGATGCCCCATGATTTCCTATTTTAGGATAAAAAAAAATGGGTATTTCCTATTTTAATATGATTTCCTAAAGAGAAGGCATACAGTGATGTTCACATTCTCCTCCTCCATAACTCATCTCCATTTCTATTCTTTCATCTTTGAAATGATAAAAACCATAATAGAATTGACTATCATGGTTTCTAACTTAATACCTGGGATTATAAATACCTCCTTTCTCCCCCCCCAAAAATCTATTAATGTCATATCATTCCTTTTAAAAGGCAATCCCTTCTCTGTTTCTTTGGTCTTCTTTCTCTGACACTCCAGCATTTCTTCCTCACAAAGTTTTCTGTATTTTCAACATGACCTCCATTTGCATGATATTGGCTTATCTTTCCTTTTACAAAACTCTCAAGTGCATTGTGCTGTGTCATGGTTATCAATTTTGCATTTCTTGGCCTTTATCTAACCTAACTCAGTATTTTCATACCAAAGTCATTATCTTTTCTAAGTCTCTTCTTCCCATCTTTCATGGGTACTTTCCTAGTAATCTGTTTTTCAGAAAATTGTCTCAATCTTTTCCTTCTTCCTTCAGTCAATAACCAAGTCTTTTAAAAATGTTCTCTTCAAAATCCTTTTTATATCAGTTCTGTCCTTCTTTTCCTCATGCTTTGTTTCTGCAACTACCATTTTTTCCTTTCTTTGTCTGTTTTGTACATCCCTACCAGAGTAATGTTATTCAGCATTCTTTTGCTAATTTCATTTCTCTTCCCTCAGTTTACAGTTCCTTAATATTTTTTACCAAACATGGTAAATTCATTATAGTGCTTTTAGGATCTTCTATAATCTGACATTATTCTCCATTTTCTCATGAAGTTTCTAATATATCAGAAAATATTCAGGTATAGTACTAAGTTTGATACATTCTGTGTTATTGAGGAATGTGAAATGCTATGGAAACACGGAAAATGGTGTGTCAATATAGTCTATCTCAAGGAATTAAGTAAGGCTTGTTTTTGATTGATAGGTTGGCACATAACATTTGATTAAGAATAGAAAAATTGACTTGGAAATATAATTTGCCAAATTAATGCCCATACGTATAATTAACTGTAGTTTCAAGTGATAAGTGATAGGACCTTGGATTTTTATGTTATTTTCCACTTCCAGGTTAGAAACATTAAGACCTATATTAACTTTAAAAAATATAATCCTATTAATTAATTCTTAATTTTCTTCAGGACTAAGGATAGTCAGTATGATAGCAGATTAGACGTTTATCAAATTTTTATATTCTAAGTAATATTGTTTCCATCTGCTAGAAACCTTTCTAGTAGAGAATGTTTTAACTCTTGAATACATAAAAAAAAACAAACCAACAAACTCTATACCTTTTAGGAGCCACTGAATGCAACTGATGGAATACATTTTTCAATGTTTTAACTGATTATTAATTCTAATATAGTACTTACCATATTCCCAAGGCAAGAGAAAAGAGAGCCAAGTGCATCTTTATTAGGATAACATATGCATTAATTCTCAGTGGTGGTCAAATCTAGAATAAAAAAGTGCACTTGGCCCCATATGTGAATTGGACTCACAGAGTCAAGGCACACCTGTTTCCTACATGGCTGAAAGTGAGTCTCCCTTAACATCATATAAGACTTTTTCTGACCCAGTGTGTTATTGGTAGTCAGTGCCAGTGGGTCATATTTGCCCATCCCCTCTTCTGAAAATATGAAGGAAGGAAGAAAGAGACAAAAGGGAAATGCTGGGAGTGTGGCAAGTGTAAAGAAAAAGAGGGACATAAATTAATGCAATTTTCCTTTAGGATCTTACAATTATTTGACTTCAATTGATATATAACTAGTTAGCTTTCCGTAAATGGTTAATATTACATATAGCAGAATAATATTCTTTCCTTGAAAAGCTGAAATCATTTGTTTCCCTGAAATAATCAGGGATGCTCTATCTTTATCTTTTCTATTAGATTTTGTTTTTTAATTGTGAGCCTTATCAGAAAATTGCTTTGTATGTTCTATTCTTGCTCAGGTATAATTCTTCATGGGGTAAAATTCAGTTCTATAACTGTCTAAAATAAAGCTGAAAAATGACATAACTAATTAGAGAGCTTTATGGTTTTCTCTGAGATACTACAAAATAGTTTTAGACATCTATAGTATTTAAACCAGATCTAAATTGTGTTTTTATACCTTGGTTTAAATTTCTGTTTACTTTTAAATATTAAATATTTACAAACATCTCCAATTACATTCACTAATCCTAACATAAAAGGTATGTCAGTATTGTTTTTATACTCTTTGAGCTTGAAAGAGACCTGAGGAGCATTGAAACTTACTGGAGAGTGATACTGTCAAAAAGTAGTGTTTGCAGAACATTTCACAGGGGTAAAAAGCAACTTTAACTCCCATTTCTGTTTCTGTAGGTATCTTCTCGGTACTCAGCTTGGCCTCCGAGTGTACAACCCTTGCTGCTGAACTTCCCAAAGTATCCTATGTGAAGGCTCTTGATGTTTGGCTCATTGCTTGTCTTCTTTTTGGGTTTGCTTCACTGGTGGAGTATGCTGTCGTCCAGGTGATGTTGAATAACCCCAAAAGAGTTGAAGCAGAAAAAGCCAGAATTGCTAAGGCTGAGCAAGCAGATGGGAAAGGTGGAAATGCTGCTAAAAAGAATACTGTGAATGGTACAGGGACTCCTGTTCACATTAGCACTTTGCAGGTAAGAATGAAACTATACAGGGAAAATTATTTCCCCCATCCTCTCTGCAGCATCAGGAGAAAGATACTTTTCTCTGTGTGTGAAGGTTTGATAGAATTGGTGTTCTGTCATTTTTCTTTCACAGAGGAAAAGGAACTGTACACAGCATACTTTTTGGCAAAGAAATAAAAAACACTTAGGTTAAATACTAATTAAGAAAAAGAAATCAACAGCTTATCAAATTTCTAGGAGACTTTCCATGGAGTTTCATGGTACATTTCTGCTTTGATGGCTACCATTGAACGTGGAGATCTTGCCGAAGTATAGACCTTCCTCCTGTTCCTCACTTGATAAGCCATCACTGAGAGGCCACAGGACTGCCGGGAGCACTGACCTTCTGTCATCACTGAAGACCTTAGGGGAGTCCATGCTCTTGATAAAACCCCCTACTGTTCCCCACCAAGTTAGAGAGCTGCACACAGAATATGTCAGGCAGGCTACTTATTTATTGGATGACTGGCTCCTAGAGAAACTATACCCAGAGTCTGGGATCTGTCCAGCCCAGTGGTGAGTGCTTACAGAATTGGACCTTGTTTTATCACTCGATCATAGATCTAAGAACAATAGGCAGTGCCTTTAGATTCTGATCAATTCTGGGGCAATAGTCTGTTTCATGGATTACGAATCACCTCCTCTGCCTATATTATGGCCCCATGTTAATGGGGCCATTAGTCTGTTTGTTAATTACCACCATGTCCCTTACCTAGCATGTTAGACAAGTATGCCACATACACATTTTTAAATGCAAAAGCGGGCAAACTGTTTTTGTGTGGTGCTGCCTGAAGCTAGATTTTTTAGAAAAATTAAAAAAAATTTTTTTGTTCTGGTTAAGTCATTAAACTCATTTTCTGCATCTACAGCCAAGACTCTCTGCAATGTTAGTTGCTACTTTGTGGGAGGGCTTTTCAGGCCTTATAACTCGTTCATACCCTAAATCCCTTTATGAAGAATGAGTATACAATTTTCATTAATACAGAGCTATCATGACCTTAGGGAAGTCATATATTTGGCATGTCTTTTTCCATCCTTTTCCATCCAGCATGTCCATATCATTATATTTGAAGTGAGTTTCTTGTAGACAACATATATTGTTGATTTATGACTTTTAATCTGCTCTACTACTCTCATATTTTAATTGGTATATTTAGATCATTTAACTTTAATATAAGTATTGATATATTAGGGCTTCAGTCTATTGTTTTGTTTGCTTTCTGTTTCATTTTCTTATCTCCCTCTTTTCTGTTTCTTGCTTTCATGAAGGTTACTTAAACATTTTATAGAATGACATTTTGAGTTTTTTATATTGTTTTTAAGTGTATCTCTTTGTCTATCTTGTTTAGTGGTTGTTCTAGGTACTAATTACATGTACATAACATTACAGTCAACTGGTGTCATTATTTTGCCAGTTTGTGTGATGTGTAGAAACATTACATTCTTTTTTTTTAAATTTTTTTTTAAAGATTTTATTTATTTATTCATGAGCGATAGAGAGAGAGAGAGGCAGAGGCAGAGGGAGAAGCAGGCTCCCCGTAGAGCAGGGAGCCCAATGCGGGACTCGATCCCAGGGCCCTGGGATCATGACCTGAGCTGAAGGCAGACGCTTAACCGACTGAGCCACCCAGGCGTCCCGAAACATTACATTCTTTAACATCCCTTTAACTTTCTGTTTATGATAGAACTGTAAATATTTTTAGAACCTAATTAGAAAGTGTTATACTGTTTGTTTCACTATCAAACATAGCTTAGAAAACTGAGAGGGAGAAGGAAAGCTTATTGTATTTATGTATCTTTTTGCTTACCATGTTCTTGCTTTTTTTCTGATATGTCTTCCATTGTTTACTTTTAGAGAATTTCCATTATCCATTACTTTGGGTGGTGCTGCTGGTAACAAATTGTTCTAGTTTTCCTTCATCTGAGGGAGTCTTGATTTCCCCTTCATTTCTGAAGGATAATTTCACTAGGTATAGGATTCTGTGTTGACAGTTCCTTTAGCACATAAAAAACATTGTGCTACCTCCTTCTGGCCTCTGTGGCCTCTGATGAGAACCCCACTTAATTCATATGGTTTTTCCCCTGAGGGTAAACTGTCATTTTTCTCTGGCCACCTTCAAGACTTCTTTTGATCTTTATTATTCAGAAGTTAAATTCTATGTTTTGGTGTGGATTTCCTTGCATTTATCCTGTTTGGGATTTGTTCAGCTTGTTTAAAAATGTAGACTTAAAGGGGCGCCTGGGTGGCTGAGTGGGTTAAACATCTGCTTTCAGCTCAGGTCATGATCCTGGGATCCTGGGATTGAGTCCCACCTTGGGCTCTCTGCTCAGCAAGGGACCTGCTTCTCCTTCTGCCCCTCCCCTGAGCATGCACTCACTTGCACGTGCGTGCTCTCTCTCTCTCAAGTAAATAAACAAAATCTTAAAAAAAATTTTTTTTTAATGTAGGCTTATGTTTCTTGGCAAATTTGGAAAGTTTTCAGCTACTATTTTCTCTAGTACCTTTTCAGATCTGCTTTCTTTCTCCCATCTTTCTGAGACTCTGATGACACAACTGTTAGATCCTTTGTTATAGTCCCACAGATCCCTAAGGCTTTTCATTTTTTTCTAGTTGATTTTCTCTGTTTTGTTGAGACTGGATAATTTCTTTGGTTATATCTTCTAATTCACTGATTCTTTCCTCTGCCCCTTCCATTTTTCTGTTGAGCTCATCCACTGAGATTTATATTTTGCTTAATGTATTTTTCAGTTTTAAACTTTCCATTTGGTCTGTCTTTTTTCTTTTTCTTTCTTTCTTTCTTCCTTCCTTCCTTCCTTCCTCCCTCCTCCCTCCCTCCCCAAGATTTTGTATTTCTTTGCTCAGGCTTTCTATTTTTCAAAGGTTTCAAACAAATGTTCATAATACCTGATTGAAACGCTTTTATCATCCATGTTTTAAAACATTTCTCAGATAATTCTAATACATTTTTCATCTTGGTGTTGGTATCTACTGATCGTATTTTTAAAAAATTCAATTTGAGATCTTCTCTAGTCCTTTGTATGATGAGTGATTTCTACTGAAACCTGAACATTTTCATATTATTTTATGAGACTCTGAATCTTGTTTAAACTTTCCTTTCTTGTTTTAGCTGGCTTTCTCTGACTGTGTCCTTCCAGGAGAAGGAAGGGTGATGCATCAGTACTTCCAGAAGTAGAAGTCCAGATCCTCACACAGTGAGGATGGGGTCTCTTCATTATTGCAGGGTGGGGTTGGGAGTTTTTAATACCCCATGTGATCTTCACTGATACTACAGGGGGAATGCCCTTGTTACCACTTTGTGGTGATAAAAGTCCTGCCTCTCTGCTAGTCCTCCTATGACATCATCCCCAGTGTAGAAGAGGGGAAGCAGTTTGTTTCTGCTAGGTGGGGGTGAAAGACGCTTAACCATCTGAGCCACCCAGATGCCCCTTCTGCCCAGTTTTTAACTGGATTGTGTGTTTTGATATTGAGTGGTATGAGTTCTAATGTGAATGTTGGTATACTTGATATTGTCCCGAAGTCCTTTACACTATCCAGTTTTAAAATTATTTTTTCTCTTTGCTGTTCAATTTGGGTTATTTTCACTATCCTGACTTCCAGATCACTGATCCATTTTTCTGTATCATCTAATCTGCCGTTTATTCCCTCTAGTGTATTTATCATTTCTGTTATTGCATTCTTCAGCTCTGGTTGGTGCTTTCTTATATTTTCTATATCTTTGTTGAAATTCTCACTGTGTTCATTCATTCTTCTCCTGAGTTTGGTAAGCATTTTTATGACCATTACTATGAACTCTTTATCAGGTAGATTGCTTACTCCATTTCATTAAGTTCTTTTACCAAGATTTTGTCTTGTTCTTTCACTTAGAACATATTCCTCTGTCTCTTCATTTGCCTAACTCTCCATGTTTGTTACTAAGTATTAAGTAGTTGAGCTCCTTTTCCTGGTCTTGAAGGAGTGGCCTTATGTAGGTGTTGTCTTGTGGAGCCCAGAAGTGCAAATCCTCCTGGTCACCAGAACCAGGTGTTCCAGGAGTACCCCCTGTGTAGGCTATGTGCACCCTACTGTTGTGGTGGGGACATGACTGTTGTGGGCATGTGGTAGGTGGGAGTGGCCCCTGGCCCAACTGGCTGGAATGCCTGGCTCTGACTGCTGCAGGTGCACGGTGGGTGGGGTTATTGTCTTGTCAGCTGCAAGGCCTGACCAAGGCACATGTTGTTTGATGCCCTTTATGGGGCATGCCCTCTGACATTAGCAGTCTAGAGGGAGGATTCCAAAATGGTGTTCACCAATGCCAGCATCAGCATGGCAGAACAAGATAGTAAAAATGGCTGCCTCCAGTGTCTAAGTTCCTGGGGGAAGAGAGGCTCAGCTCTCTCCTGTTCTTGCACTGGTTTCCATGTCAAGTGAGTCAGCACCTGAGCCTTTTAAGAGTGGGTTTTTCTGTTACTATGGTTCCATAGTTTTCCTGGCCATATTCCTTACTAGTTTTCAGAGGTTAGGTATTTTGGGGACTCATGTCTCCTGTGCAGAATCTAAGGGTTAAGTTGCATGATATGGAGCTCACATCTTTCACTCCTCAGGATAAAGCTCTATATCTTTGAGATCCCTCCTAAACATGGAGTGCTGTGCCTGAGGTGTGGATTTTTTCCCTCAGCAAGACCGTATCTCTGCCTCTTCTACCCATTTTGTTGATGTTGCTTATTGCAGGGGCTCTATTCATCCAATTTCTTGATCCCCTTCAGAGGGAATTATTCCATATGCAGATGTAGATCTGTTATGTCCATGGGAGGGATGAGATCAGGATCTTCCTAGGCCATCTTGAATTCTCCCCAGAATCATGTTTTTTGGAATTCTTAATCTCAGGAAACAAACTGAGGGTTGCTGGAGTGGTGGGGGTGGGAGGGATGGGGTGGCTGGGTGGTAGACATTGGGGAGGGTATGTGCTATGGTGAGCACTGTGAAGTGTGTAAGACTGATGAATCACAGACCTGTACCTCTGAAACAAATAATACATTATATGTTAAAAAAAAAAGATAGTAGGAAGGGAAAAATGAAGGGGGGGGAATCAGAGGGGGAGATGAACCATGAGAGACTATAGACTCTGGGAAACAAACTGAGGGTTCTAGAGGGGAGGAGGGTGGGGGATAGGTTAGCCTGGTGATGGGTATAAAAGAGGGCACATTCTAAATGGAGCACTGGGTGTTATGCACAAACAATGAATCATGGAACACTTCATCTAAAACTAATGATGTAATGTATGGGGATTAACATAAGAATAAAAAATAAATAAATAAATAAATAAATAAATAAATAAATAGAATCAGAAAAAAAACTAATGATGTAATGTATGGTGATTAACATAACATAATAAAATTAAAAAAAAAGAATCATGTTTTTTTAAATTTAGCTTTCAGACATTAAAATAATTACCCAATGAAGAAAAGTTCAACATATTTAAGAACTTCTGTATTTTAATTCTTATTGTGTTTAGGGTTGCTAACAGAAACACACATGTTTGGATTCTGAAACTATTACATTTTGCTACAAAAAAGTCATAGAGTGATGCTTAGGGAGTTTAAAAGTTGACCAGAAATTTTAATCTCCAGAAATAAATGTAAATTATTCTTATTGCTTACAGGCCAAATGCAATTTCTAAAATGAACATTGTACCTATGTAATATTTGTATCCTGAGATAGACTTCAAAATGAGAATGAGTAAAAAAAATAGCATCTTTAATATATACATCAAACTTAGAGCAAATGTGTAAGCTTGATAAATTCATAAGACTGTTACACGTTGACATAAAAGAATATAAAAAAGAGAAATTAAAAAATTGTTGTCTTTTTAATTTAGTGGTTTTGCTGTGAAAAAATAGTTTCTGATTTCAGAATGCACTCGTTCCAGTGTACTTTGGTTTCAAAACATAAACTTTTGCAAAGTAATTTCAATGAAATTGTTATTGAAACCCAAGTTCGGCTGCTTGCCACTCAAAAGGAAGTACTCAAGAGAAAAGTGTTGGTTGGAAAAGAAAGATTGCTTTATTTAGGAGGCCAGCAACCTGGGAAGATGGCGGATTGGTGTCCAAAGACCATCTCTGAGGTTCCAGGCGAAGAAATGGGGTTTTTAAAGGGGAAATTCAGGGTAGGAGATTACATACATATTGATGAAAAGGGCAGGGAAACTTACGACTATTCATGAGGAAAGATGAACCATACATATGAGCAAACATATATGTAACATAAATCCCATGTTCACCTTGGGGTGGGGACTTAACACCAGAAGGAGGCAAAATTCAGCCCCTGACATCAGGAGGTTATCTTAGGACAAGGAGAAGGGGCTATGGACATGCTCTGAGAGCTGGTATAGACTGGAATGGGGTCTTAGTCTCGTTATCTCTGTTAAGGAATGTGGGGCCTTGCTTGTTCATAGGCTGGCACCATATCAGTTGACCTTGCGTTCGGGCTTCTGCAGAAACAGCTAGTGGATCTGTTAGTAGGGTCTGAAAAGACACAATAGCTGATTAGGGAGAAACAATTCTCTGAAAAACAAGCTTTAAACTTTCTGCTAGTTTCAACCTCATGAACCCTCTGGGGTATGGTTTCAAAATGTTATGTTATTTGTTTTTAAACAGAATAACAATAGTTATTAATTAAAGCACAATGAAATTTGGATTATAGGTAATTTTTGATCATGCTGATCTTTTAAAATAATACTGTGTTTGTGAAGGAAAGAAATGATTTTAAAAAGTGTAAGAAATAAGAAACATCAATGATAATGTGATCCTGCTTTTAGCATATTTTTATAATTTTGCCTGCATATATAAATTTGTTGTCATACATACATAATTATCTAGGTTACCCCCCAAATTTAGTACTTCCTCAACCATTACAGTATTTTACCTACTAATTTGTTTGTTTACTTGTATAACCCTTTTTTAAATTCAACAAAAATGTTGAGGACCTACTGTTGTTAATATCATCCTGTTCCCAATGCCCAGTATGTGCCATGTGCTATTCATAAGAAAGATATTGTGAATAAAAGACAAAAAAAGTGTCTTTGCCTTTGGATTTGAACAATTAAAAACATAAAACCTGCTGTTCATACATGAATGAGATGTTGTTTCCTATGGTAATGTTAGGTTTTTAAAAAATAAGGAATGACTTAAATTTGGTAAAATATGTAGAGATTATTCCCTTCTGAACCTATTTTTATTAACTGCAGAAGATACCATTATCCCTATGAAATCATCTGTAAGTCTTCTGGTCAAGAGATATTACATAAGGAATTTGCTTTTAAATGTGTGACTCAAACTGAAAAAGACCACACACAAAAAAAAATCTTAAAGGTTATAATTTGAGGAATTAGGAAGTTCTTATCTGCATCATTTTTTATTCTTGACAGTTTCATTATCATACTGCCTCATTTTTGCTACCAGTAATTTTCAGGAGTGACAAGCTTATATGATGAAGGTAAATGAGACACATATTTATATGAGAAAAAATTGAGAAATTATAAATTGGAGATTAATATAACCAAGATCACTTTTAAGAATGTGTTATGTAGGGTTACACTCTTATTAATAAGGAGTTTATTGAATCCCTCTTGATGTGATATTATAATTGCTTAAAATAGTATGACATTGTAAATATTTTTGTACTTTTATATACATATTTATTATGATAATTACGTGTAGAGTATTAACTAAAAAAAGTTATGTTTGTGTAAAATCTCCAATGAATGGAAAAAGTGAGACCAGCCATGAATCATGACCTATTTAAGGAACCTGAGGACTTCTTATTTCTTATTTAGTTGTGTCACATAATTAAAAGATATTTCTATAGTAGAGGTTCTCTCCTTCATTACACACAACTCCACTCTTTTCAAATAAAAGAATCTTCAAATACATTTCTAGAAGAGATTTTAATACATTAAATGATTGAAGATTTAGTATAACTAAATTGAAGCTCTTTGGGGTGCTTTTCTATGTTATTATTTTAACATGGAAGAAATTATTCTTCTTTTACTGACATGTGTACTATATTTAAATAATCTCTCTGAATAAATATAACATCTTATGTCTACATTTTTAATAAATTGCGTAGATTAAATTCTAAAATTGTTAAAGTGGCTAGCAGAATCTAAGAATATGTTTTTGTAAATAAAACAGATTAGGAAATTTGAAGTATTTATGTGTGACTTAGGTTATAGTATCATATAAATTTGATTACTTGTTTAGTTATTTATAGATACTAAAACTATACCTAGAGCTGTGTATAAGATTTAAAGTAAATGCATTTCTATAGTAAATGTGTATGGCTTTCTTTGTGAAAAGTAAAAAAAAATGATAAGCATGCTTCTTAAGTCTATTGGCAGAAGCTAGAATACCCCTTTGTTTTGATAAGTGGATTCTAAAGCACAGTTAGTAAAAAACATTTGGAGTAGAGAATTCTAAAGGGAGAAAGCAAGATGGGATATCCATAGAGTCCTAGATTTTGAAGATTGTTCTGAGAGTCTGAGGAAAATGCAAAAATTTGATATGTAGAGTCTGTTCTCAATCTCTGTTCCAATCAAGGCAGCAATTTTACTCTTCACAAAAGTTCACTGATATATCCTGAGACTTACTCCTCAAATACCACTGGAAAATTGGAGCTTTAAATGGAAGGAAGGTGTGTGAGAGTGAATGTGAGTCTCTGTGTGCATGTGCATGGTGGTGGGGTTTAAATGACAGACTCCTTACTGAAAATGGCCTCCTTACTGAAAATGGCCTTTTAAAATTTCAATTTGGGGAATTTAGATGGAAGGTGTAAAAGTAAATTTTATATATATATATATATATATATATAAAATATATTTTCTATTATATAATTCACAATATTCACATATTTGTGTATATATTCAAATATTTCTAACATTCATATATAGATATTCATAATTTTATATATATATGATTTCCCAAAGTCATATTTAAATAATTTAGATTTAGTTGCTACCTTTGTTCTCATTCCAACTGACCAGTCCCTATTTTATGCCAGATATTTTCCTAGACACAGTGCATAAGTTGATATGGACTAGACCCTGGACCTGTGGTTGCTCAATCAAAAATAGCTACCTCATTAAGACATACTCTTTTAAAGTCAGTTGACTTCTCACAATTGGTAAATTGTAACTGCACATTAGGAAAGGGGAGGGGGAATCCTCTTTCTTAAGGTTGGCCTCTGTTAGCTAAACAAAGTTCCATCAAAGCATCTAAATATGTTAATATATTGGTGTTTCACATCTTTTTTTTTTCTTAGTATGAAACACTAAGAAAGGTAAAATTCCCCCCAAAAAACATATAATAAATAAATAAATAGGTAAAATTCCAGCTCCAGAATTCCCATTCCTACTTATCAATAGTTTGTGTATTTTTGTTTAGTTATATTTATATATTATATTTATAATATATATATTTATATAAACATATTTTTTAATAATTCTTAGTAGGATTGTACAATATCTATGTGGTATAAAGTATATCTGAATAAAGCCAACATTATATACCAGCTTAAAAAATAACATTACCAGTACATGTTCATAATTGAAAAAAAATGGAAATAATCTACATGTATAATGATGGAATATGCACAAACACATTTTAGCTTTTTTTTTTTTTTCACTCAGTATATCTTAATTTCATGTGCTGTCCACCTCTGAACACTGCCATCTGGCTCTTGCCCAGAAGATATGACTCAGTGTTTGTCCAGATAAAAGATAGGGTCCTGCTACCTGAAATACTGCTGGGAAATAATTTGTGTTACTTCTTACATTAAGCATGAGTTTTACCCAGCCATAATCTGGTAAAAGGTAAATAGAATCTATATAACTAATCATTGTATTATACTAATAAGGCAAAACCTAGAGTAGCTATAGTATACTAACAGTATATAATGACAGGTTTCCTTTTTCAGTAAAAGCAATAAATATCAATAATGGAGATTCCAAAAGTGGATCACAGAACTCAGGATTAGGAACAGTAGGAAATTAAGCGGTAGAGTCAAGAGCTTACCCTTCTGTGGCCTTTTGTAATATCAGTGCTATCTTAAGACGTTGGGGTTGGCATCTATTTTTTTTTTTTCTGAGAGCATTTCTGATTGCTGGAGAGAGTTCAATGTGAAATAATTATTTTGTATATTATAGGGAATGGATTTAAATTTAATAGTTCAGAGATTGTCAACTGAATAATCTCTGTGACATATGATCTGGATGAAATATACACAATTTCTTTGGATTCTCTGAGTGTGGTTGGCTAATCCACTTTAATCAACAAATTAGGAATGAATGCCTTTCATCAGTAGATCTTTGATTCATGATCACTGTGACCATCTTTTAGTTCCTATTTGTGAATGCAGTTTAGAGACAGAGTCTGTCTCGTTGAAGAGAGAAATGCCTCAGTCATTTATAAACCACCATCTTTGGAAATAGAATCCATGGGGAAGTCAAAGGTTAGAAGTACCAGAAGATTTCTGTAATCCATGTATTGTGGTAATATGGCCTGTGTCAGGGTTAAATATTGGATTGTAATTTATTGGTATTTCAACTGAGAACTCTCACAAGCCTGGGAGCACCTAAGATAAATGTTGATCTGCACTTTGAGTCTCTTGACAAAAAGTAACCTATCAAAAGTTTATTCCATGACATAAGCCTTGTTATATGGGCAACATTTTAGAGCCCTAAATGTTCAGGTAATCTGATGGCATAATCAGTTACTATTGACTCTTTTTGTCAAACAGAGATAATAGTCAACTGATTAAACCATCAGATTTTTAAAATATCCTTTTGAAGAGATGTTTTATGAATAGAAAAATGCTAAATGTACTCTGTCCTTAATTTTTATTCTCAGGTTGGAGAGACGAGATGCAAAAAGGTTTGCACTTCCAAGTCTGACCTGAGGTCTAATGACTTCAGCATTGTTGGAAGCTTACCAAGAGATTTTGAATTATCCAATTATGACTGCTATGGAAAACCTATTGAAGTCAACAATGGGCTTGGGAAATCTCAGGCAAAGAACAACAAGAAGCCGCCCCCTGCCAAACCTGTTATTCCAACAGCAGCAAAGCGAATTGATCTTTATGCAAGAGCATTGTTTCCTTTCTGCTTCTTGTTCTTCAATGTTATATATTGGTCTATATATTTATGATAGATCTTTTTCATTTGTGTAAAATAAAATGCCATTTCATTGTGACCGGCCTCATCCATAAATGCCAATCTGAAAATTTTTTGCATTTTCATAGCAATATATTGCATTTTGGATGCCATTTGATTGTAATAAAAATGTGGCACCTTACTTTTGAATGGCAGCATGATCTTGTTACTTCTGTGCTCTACTAATGATGTATATATGTATAGCAAACACATTGCTTTAGGAATAAATGAAGGATAAGCATACTATGTAAAGTAAAATCCAAACAATTCTCTTCAGTTAGTGTTAATTGCAGATACTTCAGATGATTCTGATAATAAAATGATGTGCACACTGGATCCTGTTATGATCACCATTCTAATGTATGTAGTATTTCAAATTTCCTTCCTTGTAACTTTCAGAGAAAGCCATCTTATTCTTGTACAATTTTAGATGGTATTATCACAGATTAAGCAAAATTATATTACATATTGTTTAAACTTTGTAAGTAGAAATATATCAACTATAATTATGTGGGCTCTGTGGAGAAATAAAGTTCAAAAAATTACTAATTTGTAAAATCAGCTCATTTTAAAGTGTGCCTGTTTTGTCAAAATGCCAGCTTATGAAACACAGTCAGCATTTTGGAAACAAAGGGAAATCTAGATTTATAAAAATTCATACTGAATTCTGACTTCTGATAAAAATAAAAATAAAGGATAGATACATTTATTAAATATTTCCGACAAAAGAAATTCTATTTAATCCACCTTAAAGCCTAAATATATTTTCATGGATTTCATTTTGTTGATACAGAATATATAAAATCATGATGACTTAAAGAGTCATAAATATTTTAAATTGGACTATAATAAAGGATATGTGATTTCACATAATTTTTAAGAAACAAAGAGGAAAATACCCTATTCCTGGAAGTAACTTGAGTTTGGGGGAAAAAAAAATCATTGGAAGATTTTAACTTCTTTATTAAAATGCTTACATATTTTTAAGTAAAATTAATTTTTTTTCTGAATTTGTTTCTTTTTTTATTTGAATACTTTTTGGATTTGCTATAAAACATTTAAAGATTAAGTATGTAATATCTTTGTTTAAGTTAGGTCTCATTGCTAGTTGTATTTTCTTTCTTGCTAAAAGTCTAGACTCCTTAGATTTATTTACTTTGATCTTGTTTGAACCTGAAATAGGCACTTTCTGGTCTATAAGTCTCCCATTTCCTAGTGATATCAATCCAGTGTACCTTTTTATTTCTCCATAGCTGAAATTGGAATTATCCATAATTCATATAACAACAAACATAAGACCAAGTAAGTATATTTACATTATTTGGAGAGTTTTGTTGCAGCTGAGAGTTTATATGGTCAATTCAATGATAAAATGTGTTTAAATATTGTTTATGCAAATTGCTATATGTAATTCAATGCTATTTTATTAAAGACTTTAATTTTTTAAAAGATTTTCACTGATTACCAAATTTTTAAAAAATAAGATGTAATATAATCCTTTGTAGTCCTTCAGCACCCCCTAGTTGCAAAAGCTTAGCCATCTGAATAGTTTTAAAATGCCGTAAGTAACCCCACCAATGGACTTGAATATCCTGTGAGGACTCAGGGCAGTAACATTTTAATGGAATTGTGATAGGAAAAAATGCCTTGAGTAGGACTTAAACCATTTACAACTTTTACTTATAAAAATCATATTTGCTTATAATACGTTTTCTATGTTCTTGCAAATTTCATTCATATTCAGGAGTTTGATTTAGATACAGAGTTTTAAGTGGGAAATGTACCAAATGGAAGACAGGTTTCATTATGCAAGAATTTATTGAAAAAAATGTGAATGAATTCCTTTCTGTGATATAATATTGTCACCTCTTAAGATCAATTTTAATACACACTATAAATATGTAGCTGTTCCAGGACTAAATGTGTTATATAACTTCAAATGGAACATTAGACCGTGCTCATAACAAAGAAGTACAATCCGTGTCCACTTACAGTTGTTTTATAATTGTTACCTCAAGGATTTAGTCGCTTAACCCCAGGGTAGTTCTGGTCTGCGTCTCTAAATATTATATCTTTCTGGGAGACTTGCAGTATATCTACCTGGATGTCAGTATCTCAGATTCAGTGTCTCCAAAATAAAAATTATCTTCTCCTCACAAATCAGTAGGTTTTCTTATTCTCTGTTCTTGTTAAAGATGTCACTATTGTAGTCAGCCATATTAAATCTTCCTTCCTTCTCTCACTACACCCTTTCAAAAGGCGTAGAGATTTTCCCTCTCACCCTACCACCTCCTCCTCTCCATTTCTGCTGACACAACTCTAATTCAGTTGCCCTTTCCCATTCTTTTTCAGACTGCTACAGCAGTTTTTAATCTCGCTCCACTCTACCTCAGCTGATTATTATTATTATTATTATCATTATTATTTTATTATTATTACTATTTTGATTAAGTTCCATACCCAACGTGGGGCTTTAACTCACAACCTTGAAATCAAGCATTGCATGCTGCACAGACTGAGGCAACCAGGTTGTGGTTATTTTTAAACTAACTGTGGGATATTACTATTTTTGAACTAACCATGGGATATTAATTGTTTTAATTATCCAAGTAAGCTTATTTTTGAACTAACCGTGGGATATTAATTTTTTTAATTATCCAAGTAAGATATGAATACCTTGATGTATTAGAAAGCAAGATGTATTCAGAGTGAGCACTAAAAGTTGCTGTCAGGTCCTTCTTTCTTCAAGCTCTTCTCCTTTTCCCCAGAGGTCATCACCTTACTCTAGGCATTTACAACTCTGTCCAGGTTTAAATACAAAAGATAATTTAGTTCAATGGGATTTAACATAAAGGGGATTTTACCATATGTATAGTTTTGCAATTTCTTTATTTTTAATTTACTGTGTCTTGGAGATCTTTCTGTGTGAGGACATATTGGACGTTCATAAATTTATCCTCTGTCTCCTAATTAATTCTATAGCGTGAATGTGCTTGAATGTAGCAGAAATTTTGATTGGTTTACTTTTCTAATACAAAATGGTTATTGCAATAAGTATCTTGGTGCCATATGAGTATACTTCCATGAGACAGATGCCAGAAGTGGAGTTGCTGAGTTTAAAGATGTATACATTTTAAATTTGGGGGTGTTCTCCAGATTTCCCTCCAAAAAGCTACTAATGTTGATTTTCATCATGATATATCCAAACTCTCACAACCTAGTCATCTCTTAACCTACTTGATGTCATTGACATACTACTTTTCTTTTTAAAAGCTTTCTTGAGAGGCGCCTGTGTGGCTCAGTTGTTAAGCGTCTGCCTTTGGCTCAGGTCATGATCCCAGGGTTGTGGGATTGAGCCCTGCATGGGGCATCCTGCTTGGTGGGAAGCCTGCTTCTCCCTCTCCCACTCCCCCTGCTTGTGCTCTCTCTCTGTGTCAAATAAATAAGTAAAATCTTAAAAAAAAAAAAACTTTCTTGAAATTGTTTCAGAATTTTAGAAAACTTGCAAAAATATTCCAAAGAATTCCTGTTTACCATTTATCCAGATTCCCTAAATGTTAATGTTTTATCATACTTACTTTATTCCCCTCCTACTGCGTGTGTATGTGTGAGTGTGTGTGTGTGCACTTGAGACATTTTTTTCTGAAACATTTAAGATAAAGTTGCAGATATGATGTCCCTTTACCTCTATACAGTTTAGTGTATGTTTCCTAAGCAAGGACATGGTACCACAGTATCAGTTATCCATATCAAGAAATTAACATTAATACAAGGCTATAATCTAGAGACCTTATTCAAATTTACCATTTGCCCTGCTTTTTTTTGTTTCAAGGTCCAATCCAATATATTTCACTTAATTATCATGATAATAAATTCTTTAAAATAAAGCTTGATCAGGGCATTCTGCTCAAATATTTCTGGTGTCTTGTGTTGCCCAAAGAACTAAATAAAAAGTCCTCTCTCTGACATAAAATTTTCTCCTATTAAATGTTTAACTTATCTCTGAACCTATTTCTCCTACTACCCCTCTCCTCACATCTTAAACTCCAACCGAACTGATTTTGACCTTTATGTGTCATGTTTAACAATGATTGGAGTGCTGAGTTCAGCCAGGTACCTTTCCTTTTAGGGAAGTGGTTTATTTTATGTTTCACTATTTCTTTTAAGTGTGCCACTCTTGGACGTCATGTCTTTACTCATTTTAACTAATATGTTTTCCCTCAACATTGTCTTTTAGTCATACGGTTGCATCTCTATTGAAAAACGAAGTTAAAACTATTTCCCATTACACATGCAATGTTCAAATTAAGGTGCTCTAAAAACAACTCAATTTATCATCTGTATTACTGAAAGTTTCAGTTTACATAAATAGTTGAATATAAAATTTTAAAGTACCAAGCCTAAGATGAGAAATGGTTTGAAGTATTTTTTTATAACTTTTAATCAAGGCTTTTATTTTTAAGATTTTATTTATTTGACAGAGAGAGAGAGAGCACAAGCAGGGGGAGCGGCAGGGAGAGGGAGGGGGAGAAGCTGGCTCCCCACTGAGCAGGGAGCCCAATGCAGGCCTAGATCTCAGGACCCTGAGACCATGACCTGAACTGAAGGCAGACAATTAACCGACTGAGCCACCCAGGCGCCCTTAAGGCTTTCTTGTTAGAATATTATTACCATGCTTTAGAATTGCAGATTTATTCCAATTATATTTTCAAATTAAATGCATATGTTTACATCATGTATCAAAAATTTAGCATTCACTACATCCCCCCCCTTTTTTGCTAAACAGACTTTCTTGTAATTAATATTAATGGATAATATGGATGCCATATTCAAGGTTGGTTATAACCTTAGTGTGTATATATACATATATGCATAAACTTAATATTTTACATTTAATAAATTTTATGTTTTCTCTATATTTATACACCTATATTATTATATATGCTTATATATTATTTTATTTTGTTCTTACCCAGCAAGAACAATGAGAAAATTGGAATTTCTATAGTCTAAACAATAATGCATTTACATTTCCACAAATACTTTAAAATTTCTCAAATCTCACATATCACACCCAAAACAATTCTCTCTAAACCCTCTTAGAATAGAATACTGAAAAAAAAATTGTAGATCAGTAAATGCTTATTGGGTACTTAATATGCTAAAGGTATTGTGTTAGCCAAAAACTGTAAAGACCAGGACTCCATTCTTAAATGAGAGTCAGTAGTGTGAGAAGGAAATAGATATGCTAAATACACAGACCACTATAATACAAATCAGAATGCATAATGCATATTACCAAAGCACAAGAAGAAGGAACAAACTCATTTGTCTAAAAGAAAAAGACCTGTCTTCAAGAAAAGTAAGAAATAGTTTAATATAGCTAAATAAAGGCTATTTTACCATAGATGGTAGACTTTCGAAGCTAGATGTTAACTAAAAAAAAATGATGATATGTAAAGTGCAGAAACATTGCAATTAAAAATGTTAAGGTGCTATTTGCATTTTATTTCCTAGTTAACGTTGCTGAGGAACTAATGAATAGTAAAATTTCCTTAGCTGATGATGTAATGCACTTTACCTAATGTTTGCCTCTTAACTAAAACTCCCATCTGATCTTAATCCTATAACTTGAAACATTTTTCAGTAAATCCCAATTTGCAGCCTGAGGCAATTGCAGTTCAATTAATATTCACAGTGAGGTGGTCAAAAGGAATCAGAGCCCTCCGCCCCCTTCTAGAAAGAATGCAGTCAAACTACAGGTCCTTTCCCAATTACCTCATCAAATAGGGATTTTATTAGTCCATTAGCATTGCCTCACCCTATGCCATTGATAAGACATAACAGAACCCCATTTTGTGAAATGGTAAACAAGTTGAAGAGGCAAATGATTTTAATTTTTGAAAAAGCTCAGCTCAGTTTATTGTATTTTCCCATGGGATGTTCTTTCAAGTGTTTATTAGAGTTGGAAGTGTAGCAGGAAGAAAATGGCATTTAACAATAGTAAACACCCTGTCCACTTCTCTTTTAGGACTACAACCTCACGCCATATAGCTTTTAGGGATCTCCTCCTTCGGACACGAAGTTAGCACACGATGGCAGCATCATATCTGCTTGCTTTACTAACAAAACGTAAGCGTTTTTTATAAATCTAGGTTAGAATCTTCAGGCTCCTCAGCTACAAAGATGATCTTTAACATATTAACTGAGAGAATTATATGGAACTCATTAAGAGGGAATACCTAATAAATTCTGCCTTGGACTATTATAAAGCCTCATTCTAAACACAGCTGCACTTGTCTGGTTCATTCATTTGTATACTCAAAAGCCCTTTCATTCAAAAATCATTGGAGTTTCCAATCAGTCCACTGGCATCTTAGAAGCTTTCAAATTTCTAGATGAATTAATTTAAATGTCAAATAAAAATGTGAAATTTCCTAAGGACTATATGTAGGACATGCATGATATAAAAATAATCTTAGGGTCTAAACTAAGACAAAAGCCAGTATTGTATAAAAACTTTTAGGGAAGCAGGAGTGGGTAGTAGAAAGACCCTTTGGACGGGGAGTAATAGGACCTGGGTTACAGTCCTGGGTTTGCCATGTACAGCCCTGCACACCTGGTCAAAGAATTTTTTCTCAGGTACCCTATTTTTAAAGAAGGAATAAAAATAATGTAAGTGACCAATTATAACATGTAAGTCTGCCTTTTATAGCCCGTTATAGGCAAGGATTTGGAAACACATAATCTAGGCTAGAATTCTATTTACTAGCGTAAATCTTGGCAAGTTATTTAACATTTGCGGGCCTCAGTTTCCCTATTTCTAAAACATGGGTAGCAATGACAACCACGTTATTGTGATGATTTAATGTATTATTATATGTAAAGTGCTCAGCAGAGTTCCCAGCACATAGTAAATGCAATAAATTATGGTTATTTTTATCTCATTTTACCTCTACTACTACGACTAAACTATTTCTGGCACTAAACCTATTGCTAAGGAAGTTGCCCTTATTAAAATAATGAGTGTTTGGCTAAAATATACACTGACACTTTGACAATAGGTGCATATTACTTCTGCCCTTTAGGTATTTTAGCATCCATAATCATTGAGATTGATTTTGAATATAAAATAATTTAAGGATCGAAAGAACAGCAGGAACTATAACTTGCATATTAAAATATTATTGGTAGGTAAAAAGAATCTTTGGAATATTTACTTGGAAGTCCATAATTTAAACATCAGGTTGTAACAGAATACAATAATGCCAAAAATTCAGAATCCACATATTTAAGGGTCATATTCTACATTTATCCTATAAAAATAGATAAGTGAGAATATTTCAGAATTTTTGAAAAAGAATACAGGGAAGAATTTCCTAGATATGTTACCCATATTGTTCAAATTGAACTCAATCTCTTATAACTCATGCATGTATGGTACTAATAAAGATAATTAATGCTCATAATGATTATCCTGGAGAACTGCATGATTCTGAATTTCTTTCTGAAACATAGCAGGAATACTAAATTATGTTCAGTAGAATTGTCGTGTTAATATATTTTATTGTACTGTAATTCTTTGAAGATTGGTAATCCAACTATGTCCTGACCACAATGGTTAGTCTCAATTAATCAAACTATCCAATTAACACAATTCTATGTAAATGATAATGTGTTGCATTCTGAATTCATATTAAAAATGTATGAGGCCAACCTCTAAGTAACCAAATTATATTGAACTCTTCTTAAAGGCAACATGTTGTATGTTATAGCTGTAATATTTATGCATATATGAAGAAACATCTGTTAAACACTTGGCACCTGACCAGTATAATGCTGGGAAGATACTAAAGTAAAAAATGAGTGTGTGTGTGTGTGTGTGTGTGTGTATAGGTGTAGGTGAATATGTATATATTTGTATATGTATATATACACATACATACAGTATAATAGCAATTGGTGTTTTATTTGCAATTAAGACATACTATATTTTGCCCTTTTGGAAGTACTAAATGGTACCTATTTTATATATATATGGAGCAGTTTCACATTAAGGTTACATTAGGAGCTCTTTGAGAGAATGCCTATTTAAGGATCAAAAAAATAAGTGTGTGCTAATTGATATGAACCAGATGGCCCACAGAGAAAAACTTAGTCTCAACAGATTGTTCCATTTATTTATTTGTATGCTATTCATTGAAAAAACACTCCCATTCTTGTATATACCCCAGGTTCATTCTGCCCCACCTCATAAAATGAACTATATAGGCCTCCCCCACCTCATCATTGAATTCATCAAGAACAACTCCTGTTTTCTATGTGCTGAATAGTTCAGGAAGGAAACACACCCAGCTGCCTCCCTATTCACTTAGTCCAATTCTTTTGGGTTTACTCATAATTCAGGCTGAATCTAATTCCTTGCACATAGGCTAGGTCAGTCTTGTCCTCCAGGGGGGTTTAGCACTTGCAGAATATCCTATCTTGGGATCTACTCATGAGCCTTCGTTGTTCATCCCAGCCCAGATCCCAGCTCTTCTTTCATTCTTCCACTCCCGTGTCTCAACCTCCTCTACTTCCCTCCTTTCCATATGTTTCCACATGTTCCCTCTGTGCCCCCTGGGGTACCCATGCCGTTATACATGAAGCCACAACATCCTTGAGCTTTATTTGTTTTATTCCTTCCCCTGCCTTGCCTGTACTTAATCAGAGCCTCCAGAGAAGCGTTTAAGTTCAATACCAAACTGCGAAATAGTTGTCAAACTGTATCTGTTTCAGGTGGGCCCTGTTTATTTTCTCTCACCATATATAGGGTATGGGACTTGAATGAGCATCTTTCTTGCTCTCTAATAATTTCCCAGGTTACTTCTCCACCTATGTGTCTTAGTCTGTTGGAGCTAGTATAAGAAATAACCACAGACTGGGTGACTTTAACAACAAACATTTATTTCTCACAATTCTCAAGTCAGATAGTTTGAGATTAGGGTGCCAGCATGTCTGTTCTTGGAGAGTGCCCTCTTCTTGGTTTACAGGGGGCCATCTCCCTGTGGTGTCTTCACATGGCAAAAAGAAAGCTAGTTAGTTCTCTGGCCTCTTGTTATGAGAGCAACAATCCCATTCATGAGGGCTCCACCTTCATGACCTAATTACTTCCCCAAAGCCTAGTCTCCAAACACCATCACACTGGGATCAGGATTTCAACATTCAACATATGAATTTGGGGGAGGGGGGGAACACACATTCACACTATTGCACACCACTACACTGTGCAAAACCCCTTTCTTTTGTTTTTTTTTTAACCCCTTTCTTTCGAAGCTTGAACTTTTTTTATTATGATTTTAAACGTGTGTGTGTGTATCAATGAAAGAGAGATTGAGAGAGAGAGGTATCAGTGGGAGTAGAAAAAACTCAGAAAAATGGTAAAGGAAATATAATAATTACCTATATTCCAACAACTGAGAATTAAATCCCTTTAACTTTCTAGCATATTTGATTTGAAACTTTTTTATTCCTTTTATTGATAAGTAACATAAGAATACTTTGTCTTATTTGTTCTTTTAATTAGAACTATGAAAATTAGTAAGAGGAAACCTCAGTAAAAGGAGTTGGAAGGCCAGAAGGGGAAACTCTTGGGCCCCCTTGTCTTCACTTGCAGACCCAACAGGAAGAGACAATATCTTAGCTGCTTCTTTACTATAGCAGGAAGAAGAAAGGTTTTGCTCCTCCCCCAGCAACAACTCAGCCAAAGAGAGACAGTCACAACTCAGCCAATGAAAAGCCACTATATCTCAAACCCCTCTTCTCCTTTGGGTTTTTTTGTGTATAACAGCTCTCCTGTTGTATTTATAACATAAACAACATGTTTATGTTTTGTTTATAACAGACCTTCTGTAGCAATCTCCTTCCTGTATAAAAAGCATACTTTTCCTTTGTTCTCCAGGGTTTGCTATGGCTTTGCCGTGGCTTGTTTGTCCTGAATTGCAACTTTCTGCTATTCCCAGATGAACCCATTTTTGCTGGTAAAATAACTGGCAGTTCTGTTTTTAAGGTTAGCAGACTCTAAAGGATAAACTTAAAATAGTCACCACTTCCAATTATTTATCTTGATCCTCTGCAGTTATACCTGGAGGCAGTTATGATTATCAGTTCGTACTTTTTCAAAAATTATTGTATAATATTTTAAAAGAGCAATATACAAATATTCGTGTTTTTAAATTTACACAAATGATATGTAACTACATGTATTACTCACATTAGGATTTTTTTTTTTAAGATTTTTATTTATTTGTCAGAGAGAGAGAGCACAAGCAGGGGGAGCACCAGAGGGAGAGGGAGAAGCAGGCTCCTCACTGAGCAAGGAGCCCGATGCGGGGCTCGATCCCAGGACCCTGGGATCATGACCTGAGCCGAAGGCAGACACTTAACGACTGAGCCACCCAGGCATCCCACAGCAGTAGGATTTTTTAAAGCTATTTACATACATAACCAGATTATTCATTCATATGCATGTATCACATTTTATTTAATTAAGAATATTTATGTTGATTCAAAGTTTTTATTTCAAATAATGCTGAAATAAACATCCTTGTGTACATATCCTAGTATTTATGTGAGAACGATTTTGTGTAGTAGATAACTATAACTAGAACATCTGTACAGTTAAAAAATTAATTTATAATGCAAAATTTTTTATAGGGTAACTATATCAATTTACACACCTGCCATGACTGTATAAAACAACTTATTTCCATCCTCTATTCAGCAGTGATACAGTAAGAATTTAACATTAAGAAATTTACCAAACTAAAGTGCTAAATATATTTATTGTTTCAATTTGCAACTACTGACATGATTATATTGTTTTATTCTCCTATAAACTATTATGTAGTTACTGTGTTAAAAGATTTTCTAACTTAAATAATACCTGTATTTCTGAGATAAGCCATTTTTGTTTGTGATGTGTTATTTTTAGCATATTCCTTTTATATTTAATATAGTCTTTTAAGAGTTATGCAAAATTGCTGTATCTGTCTTTATATGTGAGATTGGCCAAAATAATATTTTATGTCATCCACATTCTGTTTATGTGGTATCATAAAGTGAGTTGAGTATCTTCCTGTTTCTTTCTAGACTCTAGAGGAAATTAAGTAAACCCAGAATGAATGGGTCTTTGAGTTTTTCTAGAACTCCCATAAAATAGATCCAGTCTTATGCTATTGAAGGTACATTGGGAGACATTTATGAATCTGAGTGCATTTGGAAAAAAAAAATTGGTCTATTCAGGCTTTTTCCTTGTTAGATAAATTTTGATAATTTATATTTTCTCTAGGAAATTATCTGTTGCCTTTAGATTTTTAAGTTATTGATGATTATGCCTAAGATGTGTTGTGGTGTCAAAAATCTCTATTATAATCTGTATCCCTTTTTATCTTAATGATATTTACTTAAGTTATCTCTTTTCTTAATTGCACTTATACAGGTTTTCAATTCTGTTAGCCTTATCAGAAAATCAGTTTACTTCTTTATTGATCAGTACCATTGGGTTTATTTTGTATGTGTGTGTACCGCTTCATTAATTTCTTCTTTTATCTTTAGTATTTCCTTTCTTCGATTTTGTTTGGGTCTATTTTGTTGTTCTTTTCTAAAGTTCTTAATTCAGATGCTCAGTCCTTGTTTTTTCAACTATTCTTATTTTCCAATAGATGCAAGTTACAAACTCCTCTGTAGCCATTGTTGCATGGCACACATTTTTCTGTACATTTTTTGTTGAGGTTTAGTTATCAATGCTTTTCAGTTTATTTGTTATTTATTCTGTGATATGAAATTTTTTAGAATTGTGGCTTCTACTATCCAGATTCACAGGATAATAGGCTATCATTTTGTTAGGAATATCTATTTTTTGACTCTCATTTCATTATTGATTTCTTATTTTACTATATGTTGTTGATGAACATAATCTGTGAGAAAAATTATTAAAAATTGTCATTTTTCCACGTAATTCTATTGATTTGGCTTTCTATATTTAAGGCTTTATAAATCCCTGTGTGTGTGTGTCTATATATATATATGTATTATTTATAATAATAATATCTATATATTGTTTTTTAATTTATTTTATTTACATTCAACTAACATATAGTATATTATTAATTTCAGAGGTAGATTTCAGTGATTCATCAGTTGTATATAACATCCAGTGCTCATTACATCATGTGCCCTCCTTAATGCCCATCACATATTTACCCACTCCCCTACCCTCCAGCAACCCTCAGTTTGTATCCTATAGTTAAGAGTCTCTTTTGGTTTGTCTCCCTCTCTGATTTCGTCTTGTTTTATTTTTCCCTCCCTTCCTCTACGCTCCTCTGTTTTGTTTCTTAAATTCCACATATGAGTAAAATCATACGATAATTGTCTTTCTCTGATTGACTTATTTCACATAACATAATACCCTGTAGTTCCAACCATATCGTTGCAAATGGTAAGATTTCATCTTGTTTTGATGACTAATATTCCATTGTGTATATATGTATGTATAGACACACACATCCTCTTTATCCATTCATCTGTCGATGGACATCTTTCCATAGTTTGGATATTGTGGACATTACTGCTATAAACATTGGGGTGCAGGTGCCCCTTTGGATCACTACATTTGTATCTTTGGGGTAAATACTTGGTAGTGTAATTGCTGGGTTATAAGGTAGCTCTATTTTTAACTTTTTGAGGGAACTCCATACTGTTTTCCAGAGTGGTTGCACAAGCTTGCATTCCAACCAACAGTGTAAGAGGTTCCCCTTTCTCCACATCCTCACCAACATTTGTTGTTTCCTGACTTGTCAACTTTAGCCATTCTGACTGGAGTGAGGTGATATCTCATTGTGATTTTGATTTGTATTTCCCTGATGATGAGTGATGTGGAACATTTTTTCATGTGTCTGTTGGCCATTTGTATGTCTTATTAGGAGAAATGTCTGTTCATGTCTTCTGCCCATTTCTTGACTGGAGTATTTGTTCTTTGGGTGTTGAGTTTGGTAAGTTTTTTATAGATATTGGATACTACCCTTTATCCGATAAAACATTTGCAAAAATCTCCCATTCCATAGGATGTCTTTTGGTTTTGTCAGCTATTTCCTTTGCTGTCCAAAAGCTTTTTATCTTGATGAAGTCCCAATATTTCATTTTTGCCTTTGTTTCCCTTGCCTTTGGAAATGTGTCTAGGCAGAAGTTGCCATGGTCAAGGTCAAAGAAGTTGCTGCCTTTGTTCTCTTCTAGGATTTTGATGGATTTCCGTCTCACACTGAGGTCTTTCATCCATTCTGAGTCTATTTTTGTGTATGGTGTAAGGAAATGGTCCAGGTTCATTCTTCTGTATGTGGCTGTCCAATTTTCCCAACACCATTTGTTGAAGAGACTATTTTTTCCATTGGATATTCTTTCCTGCTTTGTTGAAGACTAGTTGACCATAGAGTGGAGAGTCCATTTCTGGGTTCTCCATTCTGTTCCATTGATCTATGTGTCTGTTTTTGTGCCAGTACCATACTGTCTAGATGATGACAGCTTTGTAATAGAGCTTGAAGTCCGGAATTGAGATGCCACTAGCTTTAGTTTTCTTTTTCAACTTTCCTTTGGCTATTTGGGGTCTTTTTTGGTTCCATACAAATTTTAGGATTATTTGTTCCAGCTCTCTGAAAAATGTTGATGGTATTTTGATAGGAATTGCATTGAATGTATAGATTACTCTGGGAAGCATAGACATTTTAACAATATTTGTTCTTCCAATCCATGAACATGGAACATATTTCCATTTCTTTGTGTCTTCCTCAGTTTCTTTCATGAGTGTTCTATAGTCTTCTGAGTACAGATCCTTTACCTCTTTGGTTAGGTTTATGCCTACGTATCTTATGATTCTTGGTACAATTGTAAATGGGATTGATTCCTTAATTTCTCTTTCTTCTGTCTCATTGTTAGTGTATAGAAATGCAACTGATTTCTGTGCATTGATTTTATATCCTGACACTTTGCTGAGTTCTAGCAATTTTGGGGTGGAGTCTCTTGGGTTTTCCACATAGACTATCATGTCATCTGCGAAGAATAAAAATTTGACTTCTCCTTTGCCTATTTAGATTCCTTTTATTTCTTTTTGTTCTCTTATTGCTGAAGCTAGGACTTCTAGTACTATCTTGAACAGCAGTGGTGATAGTGGACATCCTTGCCGTGTTCCTAACCTTAGGGGAAAAGCTTTCAGGTTTTACCCATTGAGAATGACGTTTGCTTTGGGCTTTTCCTATATGGCTTTTATGATATTGAGGTATGTTCCCTCTATCCCTACACTGTGGAGGTTTTAATCATGAAAGGATGCTGTACTTTGTCAAATGAATTTTCTGTATCTATTGAGAGGATCATGTGGTTCTTGTCCTTTCTTTTATTGGTGCAGTGTATCACACTGATTGATTTATGGATGTTGAACCACTCTTGAAGCCCAGGAATAAATCTCACTTGGTCATGGTGAATAATCCTTTAAATGTACTGTTGGATCCTGTTGGCTAGTAGCTTGGTGAGAATGTTGGCATCCATGTACATCAGGGATATTGGTCAGTAATTCTCCTTTTTGTTTCGATCTTTGTCTGGTTTTGGGATCAAGGAAATGCCGGTCTCAGAATGAGTTTGGAAGCTTTCCTTGCATTTCTATTTTTTGAAACAGCTTCAGAAAAATAGGTATCAGTTCTTCTTTAAATGTTAGGTAGAATTCCCCAGGGAAGCCATCTGGCCCTGGGCTCTTGTTTATTGGGAGATTTTTGATTACTGCTTCAATATCCTTGCTGGTTATGGGTCTGTTCAGGTTTTCTATTTCTTCCTGGTTCAGTTTTGGTAGTTTATATGTTTCTAGGAATGCATCTATTTCTTCCAGATCGCTTAGTTTGTTGACATATAGTTGCTTATATTATGTTCTTATGATTGTATTTCTTCAGTGTTGGTTGTGATCACTCCTCTTTCATTCATGATTTTATTAATTTGTGTCCTTTCTCTTTTCTTTTTAATAAGTCTGGCTAGGGGTTTACCAATCTTATTCTTTCAAAGAACCAGCTCCTAGTTTCGTTGATCTGTTCTATGGTTCTTTTGGTTTCTATTTCATTGATTTCTGCTCTAATCTTTACTAATTCTTTTCTACTGCTGGGTTTAGGCTTTATTTGCTGTTCTTTCTCCAGCTCTTTTAGGTGTAGGGTCAGGGTGTGTATTTGAGACCTTTCTTGTTTCCTGAGAAAGGCTTGTATTGCTATGTTCTTCCCTCTTAAGACTGCCCTTGTTGCATCCCAAAGGTTTTGAACAGTTGTGTTCTCATTTTCATTTGTTTCCATGAGTTTTTTTAAATTCTTTAATTTCCTGGCCGACCCATTCATTCTTTAATGGGATGCTATTTAACCTCCATGCATTTATTTTCCTTCCAAATTTCCTCTTGTGATTGAGTTCAAGTTTTAAAGCACTGTGGTCTGAAAATATGCAGGGAATAATTCCAAACTTTTGGTACCATTTGAGACCTGATTTGTGACCCAGTTTATGATCTTTTCTTGAGACTGTTCCATGTGCACTCAAGAAGAATGTGTATTCTATTGCTTTAGGATGGAATGCTCTGAATATATCTATGAAGTCCATCTGATCCAGTGTGTTATTCAAAACCCTTGTTTCCTTGTTGATCTTCTGTTTATATGATCTGTCCATTGCTGTGAGTGGGGTGTTAAAGTCTCCTACTATTATTGTATTATTATCAATGTGTTTCTTTAATTTTATTTTAATTGGTTTATATAATTGGCTGCTCCCAAGTTATGAACATAAATATTTATAATTGTTAGATCTTCTTGTTGGATAGACACTTAAATGTGATATAGTGACCTTCTTCATATCTTATTACATTCTTTGGTTTAAAATCTATTTTGTCTGATATAAGGATTGCTACCCCCACTTTCTTTTGATGTCCATTAGCATAATAAATGGTTTTTCACCCTGTCACTTTCAATCTGGTTGTGTCTTTGGGTCTAAAATGAGCCTCTTTTAGACAGCATATGGATGGTTCTTGTTTTTTATTCAGTCTGATACCCTGTGTCTTTTTTTTTTAAGATTTTATTTATTTATTTGAGAGAGAGAATGAGAGGGGGGAGGGTCAGAGAGAGAGAGGCAGACTCCCTACTGAGCAGGGAGCCCGACATGGGACTCGATCCCGGGACTCCAGGATCATGACCTGAGCCGAAGGCAGTCGCTTAACCAACTGAGCCACCCAGGCGCCCCCGTGTGTCTTTTGATTGGAGCATTTAGCCCATTTACATTCAGAGTAACTATTGAAAGATATAAATTTAGTGCCATTGTGTTTTCTGTAAAGTCACTGTTTCTGTATATAGGCTCTGTTTCTTTCTGGTCTATGTTACTTTTGGTTTCTCTCTTCACTTAAAGGATCCCTTTTAGTATTTTTTGCCAAGCTGGTTTAGGGATCACAAATTCTTTTAGTTTCTGTTTATCCTGAGCACTCTTTATCTCTCCATCTATTTTGAATGACAGTCTTGCTTGATAAAGTATTCTTGGCTGCATATTTTTCTCATTTTGCACCCTGAATAAACATGCCAGTCCTTTTTGGCCTGCCAGGTCTTTGTGTATATGTCTACTGATAGCCTTATGTTTCTACCTCTGTAGATTAAGGACCTCTTGTCCCGAGCTGCTTTCAGGATTTTCTCTTTGTCTCTGAAATTTGCAAGGTTCATTGTTATATGTTGAGGTTTTGACCTAATTTTTATTGATTTTGAGGGGTGGTTCTCTGAGCCTCCTAGACTTGAATGCCTGTTTCCTTCCCCAGATTAGGGAAGTTCTTAGCTATAATTTGCTCAAATATACCTTCTGCCCCTTTCTCTCCCTTTCTTTTGCTCTGGGACTCCAATTATTCTAGTATTGTTTCTCTTTATGGTATCACTCATCTCTCAAATCCTCCCCTCATGATCCAGTTGTTTTTTATCTCTTTTTTCTTCATTTTCTTTATTCTCCACCATTCTATCTACAATATCACTGATTCTGTCTTCCGCCTCATTTATCCTAGTAGTTAGAGCCTCCATTTTTTATTGCAACTCAGTAATATCCTTTTTTTTATTTCAACCTGATTAGATTTTAGTTCTTTTATTTCTCCAGAAAGGGATTCTCTAGTGTTTCTATGCTTTTTTCAAGCCCAGCTAGCATCTTTATAATTGTTATTTTGAATTCTAGCTCTGATTGCTCTATGTGGCTTTTGTTCCCTGAAGACTTTTGGAGCTGCTTTAGAGGATGAGAATGAAAATGGCAGCTTTCTAATCTCTGGCCCCAAGCCCAAAAGCTCGGGGACCCACTAGTCAGTGTGCCCTCAAGGAAAAGCAGTCAGTCACTCCTGTCTCCCTGGTCTCTGTCTACACTCCATACTCACCCAGCCAGTGACTGAGTGTTTCTACCTCAGACATGCGATCTCAATTCGAGCCTCCAAACCCTGCAGATTCCTGTGCCACACACCTGTGCTTCTCCCCCCAGGGAGGGAGGGCGTCTCTCAGTGGTTCTGCCACTTGTTGGACCCCTGCTCAGACAGCAGTCACCCAACTATGTCTTGGTTCATGGTTTATGGTAACCCCAAACTGAGCTCACTCCTGGGCTCGCTGATTGCAGCTGACTTCCCTGCTTCAATGCCTGAGAACTCTGCCGCACTCAGGCACCCCTGGTCTTCCTGTGACCCCGGTGATCCTGAGACCATACTGTCCCACCTAGGATTCTACCCAGTTTCACCATCGGAGTGCCTTTCAGGCAGGGATGTCCCTCACCAGAGCAGACTTATTAAAGTTCTGATTTTGTGCTCTCCTGCTATATCACTTTCTGGTGTCAGCTTATGAAGGTTCCCACAACCCGGGGTTTATCTGCCCATATATCACCTCAGATTCATTTCTCTGCATTTCCTACCTTGCAGAAAGTGGTCATTTTTCTATTTGTAGAATTGCAGCAGTTCTTTTCTTAGATCTCTGGTTGGGTTCCTAGGTGTTCAGAATGAGTTGATAGCTATCTAGCTGAATTCCTGGGACCAAACTAAGGTCTCCTACTCCTCTGCCATCTTTCTCCTCCTTCAAGATCTATGTATTATATATACCTGCCTAAGACTGACATTTTCTGATGGAATATTGCATTTATTTATATAATTTTTCCTATTTAATTCAATTTCGTGCTTTCCCCTTTAATTTTATATCTTATTTTGCCTAATTTTAATTTTGTCACATAACTTCCTCTTTGCTGACCTGTTCATCTTTTCAGTGTTGTCCCTTATGAACTGCACATACCTACATTATATGAGCTATTTTAGAATCTAACTTGAACACTGTCTTAAGTGTAATGAAACATTAGGCAAACTCAAAAGGGACATTCTATGAAAGACTTGACCAGTAATCTTCAAAAGTGTCAAAGTTATGAAGAACAAGGGAGCTATCAGCATTTGGAGGAAACTAAGTCTTGATAACTAAATGCAATGTGGGATCCTGGATGAGATTCTGCAAATGCGGCATCAATTAAAAAGATTGGGGAAACAGAGTTAAGTCTGTAATTCTGTTAATAATATTGTACTAATGTTAATATTTTAGTTTTGATACATTTACTGAGGTTATATAAGATGTTAACATTAGTGAAAGCTCGCCAAATGGTATTTGGAACTCTGTTTTCCTTGTAATTATTTTGTGTAAATAAAATTATTTGAAAATAAACAGTCTACAAATATCATTTGAGTTTTCTATTAACAGCTATGTTTAATTCATTAATATTTATTGTTTTCAATGATATATATGGATATATTTCGCATTTTATGTAGCATGTTCGTACCATTCTTTCTCTCCTTCTCACTGTTGCTTTGATCAAATTTTCTTAATTCTATTTTTTCTCTATCATATAGAAATATATATATTACATTCTTTTTTCAATGTTTTTATTTTATTTTTTAGAGAGAGAGAGAGAAAAAGAGAGCAGAGTGCGGGGTGGGGGTGTGGCAGAGGGAGAGGTAGAGTCAGAATCCCAAGCAGGCTCCACCCCTAGTACAGAGCCCTACTCAGGCCTCGATCTCATGACCCTGAGATCTTTACCTGAGCTAAAATCAAGAGTTGGACACTTAACTGAGCCACCCAGGCACCCCTATTACATTCTTTATATGTATAATTTTTAAACCACATATCTAAGTTTTTTCCTCCTGTGTCTAAGTGTATTAACTATTTCTATTTGTTCTCTGACCAAGATAAAAATATTAACAAGTATTTCCTTCTTTAGATATCTCTTTCTCAACTCCTATATCAAAATTGCCTGAAATTTTAATCTTAGAGTACTAGTAAAAGTATAAATGTTTATTATTGAATTAAATACTTATTTAGATTTAGAAGATTTTCTATCTTCTCATTGTAATACATTATTTAGAAGTTTTTTTGAGCAAGTTACGAAGTTCTGTGGTAAATCTTATGAATTCATGTATGTTTGAAAATGTCTGTTTCTGCTCTATTCTTACATGAATATTTAGCTTAGTATATAAATTTTAAAGTTATTTTCCTTCTAATGTTTCTGATGAAATATCTGATATCAGTCTGGGTCTTGGTTTGTTGTTGTTCTGTTTCGTTTTGTTTGTTTGGGTAGGTAATCTGTCTTTTCTTACTAATATATTTTTGGATATTCCTTTCCCTTCACAGTCTATATTTTGACTAGATATCTTTTTTTTTTTCTTTAGTTCTTCTCAACAGCTAGTGGATTTCTAAATTGAGGGGTTTATCTTTCTTAGTTTGGGAAAAATTTTGTTCTTTTTTAAATTACAGTGTCACCATCTTTTCTTTCTCTTTCTGAAATTCTTATAGTCCTCTTAATTTCTTTGCTTTTAAAATTACCCAGTATCAAGTTTACTATTTTTTTCAATGATAGAAGTAATCACAAAACACAGAGAAGCAAATACCATCAAAATGGTATTCCTTTCTTGATGCATTAAGATGTGCACTGGACTAGCTTTTACGTAAGAGATCTATCAGTAAAGTACATGGTCCCATAATATACACAGAAGGAAGCTTATTTGGTGATGAAATATTTCCCTTTTATATTAGTTGAATAGCTTACATTACATTATATTGCCCTTTCCAGAGAGTGATGCAATTCATATATTTTGGATTTGTTAACCAAGATGATTTCTAGACAAACCAGGTACATCTTCCTAAAAACATTCCATAGGTAAGAACTCTTGCTACTAATGTATTTTCCAGGTAGTTTGCCACTTGATGTTTATGAGGAGATTTGATTAGTCTTCTTTCTTTTTTGCACAGTCACCAAAAGGGGAGAGAATCTATTATAGGTCTGCTGCTTTCCGTCTCAGTCCACTCTCTAATCTTGGTCAAGATCTTCTTGACACATACTTCTCAGAAACTTTTAATAAAATTTCATGTTTTATTTTTATGAACTATTTTATATTAAATAATAAAATTCCCAAACCCCTTTGATCAGCATTTTAAACCATTTATTGTGTAGATGGAATTTTTTCTATGAAGCATGCTATTGGTGACCATATCATTTCACAGTTCTTTGATTTTTTTTTACCAGCAATTTTATTATCTGTAGTAATTTCAAATTAAAAAAAACCATGCAGATACATTTTTAGTTTTTAAGGAAAAATTCATTTATTTTATTCTGGTAAATCTTTTATGAAAGTGATTTTATCACTTGGTTTTTCAAATCTTCCTCTCAAGCTATTTTCTCATTTTGGAGGTCATCATCTATAATAAGTTTGGTTTTTATTTGATTCTACCTATTAGCCTACAAATCCTTTGTTACCTATAAAACTGTAGCAGATAAAGAAAGGGTGTATTTGGCACATCACTTGTAAATATCTGATACATTTACATCAGTAAATTTGCAGTATCATTCTCATTCCTTCCTAACAGAAGTCGTGTTTCAGCAACTAGGATGGAGACTGGAGGCCTTTGTTCAGTAAATTGTGGATTCCAACTGGTCTGTGGGCATAACCATAGCTCATTTATGGTATAGCTTTTCACAGAGCCTGACATAAAGGGGTCGGGTGTAACACTGCCCATCTTTCCCCTCTGTGGATAATATTATATTGCTTCTTTATCTTTTCAATTCTAGTTAGTTGCATCACAGAAGTGACAAAATCCTTTTTTACTCATTGTACTGAACAATGAAAGAAAATAATAAAGGCCACTAGTTCTTTAGTAACATCTGGCCATAACTGAGGCTTACCTCAGTGTCCCCATAAATGCAGCCCACTACTCTAACCCTCTAGCACTCCTGGAACTAAACTTTAAATACATCAGATTCCATATGATTAGAGTATCCAAAAGTCCTTCCTAGATAAGAATGCCAGTCCTCTGTCATCATTGGTGACAAGTTTGGAGTTCCATTAGAGTTATTATTCAATTACTCAGAGTCATATTCTAAAAACAATAAGCTGAATGATAGCTGGAGTTAACCACAAGTAATTTGAGTTATCAGGGTGCTTTGTATCACGTCTTTTCCCTTAAGTTTTCAGGTGGAGTTCATTGGCAGAACTCATATATTAGCAAGAGTCCAATTCCACTTCTCTAAAAAAAAAAAAAGTTCAGAATTTCCCCCCCAACATTAGCCACTAATCAGTGCCATGTATAAGAGCACTTGGGAAGAACAGACGCTCTTTTGGAAATAGCATGATTTCATTCCTTCCTGGGATTGTGAATCACTTATGAATCCCAATTCCATTTGTTGTTATTTCCCCTTGTTTCCTTTTATCAACCCTCATGATCAGCCTTTTTTAGCTCAAATGTCCTATTCACCCATTGGGCTGAGGATCAAGTTATTTAAACTTCTAAGCCAACCTTTCAAAGTGTTTCCCTTTATCTGTATTGAATAATAAGTATTTTCATTATCTATTCCAATTAGAAATTTAAAATGTGATAGTTCTTATTATACTAGGTTTCTTTTTCCAGTTTTGCTTATTGGTAGCACTCAAGTGCTTACTTATCCAGAAGGGCCAGAATGGTAGCAAATTTGTTGTTCCAAACTTGTAGTCGTTTTCTCCAAGGCTGTTTTGCTGCGGGAGTAGAAAAGCCTATAATAGGCAACCCACAGAATGGGAAAAAATGTTTGCAAGTCATATATTTGAAAAGGGATTAATACCTAGAATATATAGAGAAATTCTAAAACTCAGCAATAATAAAAACAAAACTTTTTTCAAAACAGGCAAAGGACTTGAATAGACTTTTCTCCAAAGAAGATACACAAAGGGCAGAAAGCACATGAAAAGATGCTCAATATCACTAATCACTAAGGAAATACAAATCAAAATCCACCATGACATATCTCACATCTTGTAGTAGGGCTACTATTAAAGTAAAATAACAAGTGTGTGAGGATGTGGAAAAATTGAAACCCTTGTGCACCGTTGTGGGAACATAAAATGGTATAGCCACTATGGAAAACAGCATGGCAGTACTCCAAAAAACTTAAAAATAGAACTACTATAAAATGCAGTAATTTCATTTCTGGGCGTGTACCCAAAAGAATCGAAAGCAGGGTCACAAAGATATATTTGTAAACCCATGTTCATAGCAGCATTATTCACAACAGCTACAATGTGGAAACAGCCCAAGTATCCATTGACAGACGAATAGATAAGCAAAATGTGTTATATATACTATGGAATATTATTCAACCTTTAAAAAGAAGGAAATTCTGATGTTTTCTAAAGCACATGGATGAATCTTGATAACATTATGCTAAGTGAAATAAGCCAGTCACCAATAGACAAAAACTGTATGATTCCAGTTATATGAGGTACTTAGAGTAGTCAAAATCAGAGACAGAAAATAGAATGGTGGTTGCCAGGAGCCAGGGAGAGGGAATGGGGAGTTATTGTTTAATCAGTATAAAGGATCAGTTTTATAAGATAAAGAGCAGGGACATACAGCACTGATGGTAGTATAGCATTATGAATGTATTTAATACCACTGAACTGAACACTTAAAAATGGTTAGGATGGTAAATTTGTTGTGTGTATTTTACCACAATAAAAAAAATGTAAAAAAAAAAAGATATTTGCTAAAGAAAGATAAACAAAGGAAAAAGAAAAGAAAAAAATAATGAAGGAAAGTAAACCCTGGAATTGAATCTCTGTCAATCCCAGTCAAAACCATTGGCAGACCCCTGTGGCTACTGGTTGAAATCCAGTGTAATCAGATTTGCAGGTGTTGATTCTTTTCCAATTGCCATTAGGCACAGTTTCTTATTACGTTAGACATTTCATCGGGTGCCAGAGGACATGACATCTCTCAGTCCATGAGTACATGGCCTGAACACCCACATGCCCACTTGTTCATAAAGTCAGGAGCTAGCTAGGCATCCACCCTAATTTTCCAATCCCCCTCTTAGCTGGCAACAGTATTTTATTGGTGAGCATCTACATGACCCAATTTGATTCTTCCTCTAAATCCCCACAGATAATTTTATAAGTGAATTCTCCATATGCAGTACTTTTTTTTAATTGCTCAGTCATCTAGAGTCCATTTGCCTAACCATATAGCAAAGGTCTTTGGCTATAACCCTAGTCTATAAATACTCAAACACTTTCTAGAGGACCTGAGTCTAATTCCTCTTCTGCTTTTAATTAAACATTCCTCCGTTCTATTCATTATTTATGTGAACTTGTCCTTGCTTGCTTCTGTCAAAGTTTTACCATCTGCTGGGCATATTGTGGCCATTTCCAAACAGCATTATGGCTCTAAGATTGGGCACTCCCTAAGATTGAAAATTCCCTAAATTTGGGAACTCCTGCTAGTGACCAGGAAACCTATTTTTCATCTGTAGGGAGAGAACAAGATTCTAACTATAGAGAAATGGGGGCAAGGAGTTCCTCAGAGATCCTAAGATTGGTGGAAAGTGAGGCAATCCACTCATGTTTGTGGCATACCTCACTGAAATCCCCCCACCCTTGTGCTGTCCTTAAACTTCCATTTTTTTAAAAAAGATTTTATTTATTTATTTGAGAGACAGAGAGAATGAGTGAGAGGAGCAGAGGGAGAGGGACAAGCAGACTCCGTTCTGAGTGCAGAGCCTGACTCGGGGCTCGATCCCATGACCCTGAGATCATGATCTGAGCAGAAACCAAGAGTCAGCCAACTGAGATACCCAGGCGGCCTTAAACTTCCATTTTATAAGTGAACTTTGCTGTGTTACTCTCTCCCTATTAGAATGCTATTGGAAAGCTAAATTCTATTAGAATGCTTCTATGACATCACCTAATTCATCACTGATATTTCTGTCCTTATATTTATTTGACCATTCTGTGATGGGTAAAATTTTAATTAACATCCAATAAGAAGCCAACACTTTCCTTTCAAGTAAGCTAGAATTAACAGCAGTCTTAGGCAGTCCTCAGATCCAACACCCCTGAGGCTTCAGCTGAGTAACCTTACTCAAATTATGCCAAAGGTCTAGTCTGGGTATATTCTGGTTGCAGATACCTCTAATGTAATGTGAGCAGCCAGGTCATAGAGTTCGATGGGATTACTTGTGACACCACTCTCTGGCTTTTTTAATGCTTGTTTCTGCTCAGAGCCCAAGGCAAATTCAGATTTTCTTCTGGCGACTTTGTGATTAGGAAGCAACAGGATTCCTAGATGAGAAAGATGATTTTGCCTTTATATATCAAGTAAACTGAATGAATCAGAGGGTTCATCACATTTAGTCCTTAATAATCTGCTGTTCACATTTAGTTCCTGCTTAATATACTGGCTAGACAGGGTTATTACAATGGCAGTTAGTGGGAATCAAGATTCTCACTTCAGCCAGTTCCTTAATCAAAGCAATGATAATTTGCTGCCCTTCTGGATTTTTATCTTGCTTAATGCTAACTACTGAGGAGAGCTCAGGTAATTCCCAAGTTCCTGTTTATCGAGGCCGATTTAAACTGGAACAAAAGCAGACTGAATTTATATCCCTTGTGAAAATCATCCCTATGTCTCATTCACATATAACACTTATCCCAGTTTTGTGTGTAGTTACAGGCAATGAGGCCACAGAATAATCTACCCAGTCACAATTCCCAGTTTGTAGCTTTATCTCTACCTTAATTTTCTTCACTCAGCCTGTGTACCCTCCCAGTTTCAACCTTGAGCCCTTGAGAACACATCCTTTCCCCCTAAGAGCAATTTCTATCCCCCATGGGGACAACTCTGCTTTGAGCACTGGGCAAAGACCCTTTGGCATGTGCTCTGACATCTTAGTCCAGAAGTTTACTTCATTGTTAAACTATTTTCCACACTGTCTCCTATATTGATCTCCTGGTCACTCATGTTTACTGAGGAATTCGTGAAGTAGTATTGCAGATCCTACTTGTGCGTTTGCCAGATCCCCTCAGGTCTTTTTACCAGCTCCTTGGAGCCATCCTTTGGCTTTGATGTGTTTCCTGTGCAAAGATCATGCCTGAAGATAATAGCTCTTAGGGGATGGCTCTAGAATATCGAGGTGTCCTGATGAGACACAATTTCCTGGAATTCACACCGCTTCCTGAGTCAGGGTACCCTAATGCCAGGGACTGACTGTATGGGCGAACAGAAATCCAGATCCTTTACTCTGAAGTGAAACTTACGTTCTTGAGCTCCCCTAGGGATCCAATTGATCTGGGAATTCACCTGAAGTTGCATATCCTCCTTGGCTTATTCCCTTTCCCTCTCTGGTTTCTTATTCCTTTCTTACTTTCTCCTGGGAGTACATCATAAATCACTTGTATTTGAATCCTTGGCCCAGGTTCTGCTTCTAGGAAATCTGACTTAAGATACCTAACTAATAATATCCAATTCTTGTCATCCCTCTGGGTAGTGTTTATGCCTTAGAGAAGGGATGGCAAACGGGTGTTTTTTGTCACCAGGCTCTCTTCTGACTTCATTGCTGTCACTTACTACTTCCATTGTGCATGTCATGGCATCTTCCCTGCTGAATTCAGATGCGGGCTCAGAATTCTCTACAACACGCTTTAGAAAAGCACAGATAATCCTGAAATGTTTTAAGTGTTTAACTTCAATATAAAAGAACAACCATAAATAATACCAAACCTGTCCTTTTAACCACTCCATCTCCCACCCTCACTGTCTACAGAATCTTACATATAAATCAGATTAAATCCATGCTATATTCTCTGCCTAATCGTCTACTTAGAAGTGAGTATGTACACCGATGTTTTCTTCTCTATTTTCATTAGGGAGTTTTAAAGGGATCCTACAGTTATATGGTCAGAAAGAAAGAGCACATTGTCTTGTTGTTATGGATGATCCCTGGGATCTTGAAAGTATCATCAGTTTACTTGGAGTATGCCTCTTACTCTGTTGAACTGCATGAATTTGGAAGTGAGTATATTGAAAGATGCAGTTCTTCCTTCTGCTTCTTCATAGAACAGCTTCAATTTGGCTTCTCTGATGACCAATCTTTAAAAGACAGTTCTTTCTTTATCATACTGTGTCTATTGAGTTTTTTGTTGTTGTTGGTTATCACAACCTGACTATTCTGTAAACTTCTTTTTTTTTTTTTTTTTTTTTTTTTTTTTTAAGATTTTATTTATTTATTCATGACAGACAGAGAGAGAGAGAGAGAGGCAGAGGGAGAAGCAGGCTCCCAAGGAGCAGGGAGCCCGATGCGGGACTCGATCCCAGGACCCCGGGATCATGACCTGAGTCGAAGGCAGACGCTTAACCATCTGAGCCACCCAGGCGCCCTATTCTGTAAACTTCTATATTAACTTGTTATTGTTGATATCTCTAATTATTGTAAGAAAAAATTAAATAAAATTTTCATGAGAACAGGGACCTTATCTGACTTGTTTACCATTGTATTTCCCACAGTCCATTTGACTGGCACTGAGGAGGAATTCAACTAATATGAAGTGAGCAAGTTAATGATGAATGAAATAGTAGGAAGAAGCATACGTGAGGGCTGGTCTGTGTGGAACTTGAATACACAATGCTGAAATTAAGAATCACATTTTATTCCTCTTTCCTATGATTTTATTATGATTTTCCTCATAGAACAGTGGATTACACATGGTTCTTGGAGTTGGACACAATCTATGTTTACATCCTGGGTCTATCACTTACTAGTTCAGGGTTACTTAAATCTCCAGGGCCTAGTTTGTTCCTCTTTAAAACAACATTGTGCCTAACAGGACTTGCAAGGGAGATAAAATGAGGCAAAATGTTTAACATCTAGTATCTGGCACATAGCAAGTACTTAGTAAAGGTAACCATTTTAGAACTCACAGCATACAATATTTTTTATGTATTAGGAAGGTAAATGGAGTAAATTGATATAACTCCTAGATGTAATATGATTATACACACTAGTGTGAACACAAAATTATTTATCTGAATAATAAACTCCTGGTTCTAAAATGAGATGTAAGATCCTGGAGATCATCCTGCCCGTCATTCCATTAGACAATAATTAAGATTTGTCGTTCATAGTTTTTGGGCAACTTATAAAATAGTTTTGAGAAATTGCTAAATTTTTAACAGCTGCTGTGAAATTTATACACCAAATATATCAAATAGGAAATATAAAAAACACCACTTAAAGAATGCAATGGATATATGTGGCTCCTTTAGACCCAAATTTTCTTGTTAATCTATGGAGAAAGTTGAGCTGTATAAATTAACCTTAGCCTTCTTCCAGTTCCTTGACTTTATCATAATTGAAAAACAAGTAGTTAAACCCACAAAACTGTATTATGTCATAACAAAAAAAGACAAGATTTTTGTTTTAGTTGCTTGCCCCCCCCTCCAGCATTAAAATAGCAATGTCTAACTGGCATACTATCAGTGACAGATTTGTGCATTTATCTGTGATAGAGAATGGCAGTCAGACACTGCTATTTTAAAGCTGGAGTGGGGGAAAGCAAGCAAACAAACGGAAAACCACTAAACAACTAAAACAAAAATCGTGTCTTTTTGGTTATGACATAATACAATTTTATTTTAATTTTTTAAAATAGCTATCCAACCATGATGTATTTTAGCACAGTCAGGTAAAAATCCTAATTATTGTTGCTAAAAAAAGAGTGCTGAACAAGGATGTTTGTGGGCTAAAAATTCTTTTATGGAACTCATTAGCAGTATCAGACACAAAAATATTTATGATGTTATAAAACTGCTGAAAACAGAGCGGGTATTCAGTGCAGTTTAGAGTTTATTTGGGCCTCAAACTACTTTCATAACCTTGAAATTCTCTCAAGCAGTATATGTAGTAGCAAATGGTGTTATTCAGCGAGTTTACAGTGTTACCAGAGTTTATGCAATGTTCAAGCAAAAGCCTTTGAAATAAGTAGAATGCTATCCTCAAGGCAAATTATATATAAGTAATCAAATCAATTTAAAGGTTTCTAAGATTAGAGAAAGTGTTTTTGTGTGTAGAGTCACAAAATTTCTCCTTTATTATAATTAGCCTTGGGGCGCCTGGGTGGCTCAGTCGTTAAGCGTCTGCCTTCAGCTCAGGTCATGATCCCAGGGTCCTGGGATCGAGTCCCACATCGGGCTCCCTGCTCGGCGGGGAGCCTGCTTCTCCCTCTCCCACTCCCCTGCTTGTGTTCCCTCTCTTGCTGTGTCTCTCTGTCGAATAAAAAAAAAAAAATCTCAAAAAAAAAAAAAGAATTAGCCTTATTTTTTTCCATGTCTACCTACTCTAATGGACATGCTTGTCTCTCTGCTTACACATTTCTGTCTCCCTCCTCCCCATTGTTAAGAGTAGCCATGCATTCTCAGTGAAACTGTCAAAATGTTAGTTATCTCAATAAGGTACTTTTAATTAAAATATTATATGAGAGCTAAAATTAAATATTAGGAGATATAGTTTTTTAAAAAACATGGCTTGTATGAAAACTCTGAGCAAGTAAGTGTATGTCGTTACCTGTAGTGTTCTGTGTAGTTACCTTATTGCTTAGTCTGCAGAGAATAATGACTTCAATGTCTGATTTGCTTTCACTTATTAAACATGTTCACCATGGGATGATGTCTATAAAATCAGATACTGTTATGTTAGATTAGGATTTAATAAAAATTGTGAAAGCTTAAAAAAAAGAAAAAACAGTATCCATGCATTCTATTAACTCCTGGCTTTCATGCGGAGTAGTCCCAAATCCAACCACTGCATATCTTCTCCTGGACAAAGGTGCTGAGTTAAAGTTTCCCATGTGCCTTAGGCAAACCAGTTCGGATAACCCTTAGGACATCTTGTTGGAATAACGCAAACTAAAGTGCTTTCTTTCCAGCTGGAGAAAATACCAGTTGCTACAACCGTAAGAAGAAATAATCTTAATCTTGTCTGGTCAAAATATAATCAGAGTGATTGGACCAAACAAATCCTACTATAACTCTGGAATTTCGGTTCTATTAATTATTATGTTTATCTTATTTTTAAGGCACTTGGTGCTGGGATTTTTGTTGTTATTTGTATAAAACACAGATTTAGCAATGAAATTACTCTTTTTAGAAAAGGGAACTTGTATTTCTTCCTGACTCATTCAGATATAAGAACTTAAGCATTGCCATATTAAAGTTGAGTTTTGCTTTAGTCTTCAGGCTCTAATAGTTCTATGGTTTTTCCCGTTGAAAAGCAGGTTTTCTAGGGTGTGTAACAGCATTGTAGAAATTCCTTTGAATATCCAAAATCCTTGTAGTAACTTTACCTCTGCTGGTGCAGAAATGGAGCTCAGTCTCCGTAACAAGCTTTCACTGAAGGTTAGGGTGAAGGAGAGGGTCACATCTCAGTAGTACAACTTAACATGGGATATTAGACCCCCATTTTTTAACAGGTACTTTATGTCTTCTTTCCCAGGAATTTCTGACCATCTCCTCCGTAGATCCTGGCTCCTGCCTTGCTGTGTTTCCTTGCTTCTCTGTTTTCTGGGCCACTTATATTGGGTGTCCCCTGGAAATTCACCTTAAAAAAAAAAAAGAATTTATCCTTTTCTGCCTCTTAGTTGTAGATCTCCCTTTGGACAAGCAAGAACTGAAGTGTTCTATTTAATAAAATATTAACCCAGCTGAGACTTACCCTTTTGCAGTTGAAAACTGGCAGATGCTTTGCAACTGAAGTCTTATTTTGCATTTCCACATGACTCTGTGGAAAGATAATTTTTTTTTCTATGTCATTTGAATCATGCTGCTTCTCTTTAGAAAAGAAGTAACTTTATATAACACTTTACCCCTTCAGTGAAATTGTCTGCCTCTCTCACTAAAACATGAACTCTCTGAATGCACAATCTGTCATATTAACTTTGATTTCTCTAGAACTCAGCACATTGGTGATCAATAAATATTTGTTGAACGGATGAAAACATAACTGAGCAATAAAAATAAAAATATGAGTATATAAGGGATTTAGGTTGACCAAATATTATAGGTATTTGCACAATACTATCCAAGTATTCCATCCACGTATTCTCCATGTAATATTTCTTCCTAAATTTAGACTATTCATTCTTTAATATTATCTGATTTGAATTGGCTTTTTAAAACTCCTTACGGATAATTGCCCTTATAAAAAAAAGTTTTATATGGATTATGCTTGCTATATTCCAGAAAGACAAATTACCAGAGGGTAATTTCTTTACACTTCTTATCAGTCTATGTTAAAAACAATGGCAGATTCAGGTTCTTCCTAGGTATTAAACTAGGGTTGTATTCCTATCAATAAAGTTACATCATAGAAAGCAGTTTCAGAAGATCGAACTAATTTCAAGTTTGGTTATGCAGGAAAGCAAACCAATCCCCTAAAAACTGATCTCAAAGTGTAAACTGCGGTAGTGGAAGCCCAGACAGGTTTTGTTTGTTTGTTTGTTTGTTTGTTTGTTTGTTTGTTAATGCAAGTGCCTGACTTAAGCTTTGATTACAGAGGCATTTTATTTCAAAGAAGCCTACTTTGAATAAAGACAGTGCCAGAGACACACCTAGATACAGAGCCAAGCCACCTCCCCGCACTGAGGCTCCTTTGTTTTGAAGATCTTAGTTGATTTTGGTAACAGACCATTTGGGCAACTTGTTTTTTCTCTTTCAGTGCCTTAAATTCCTGCTTTTATATTTTAAATTCACCAATAAAGAATGAGCCTGTGAAACCCCACGTCCCAACCATGGATCCCAATAAAAGCAGAACCCCAAGTTCTGTGCGCTCCGTCTCTCTCCTTCTAAGCATGACCTCCCTGTGTGGCCCCAGGTGTGTTATATAGTTTCCAAGTCTTGTAAGTAATAAACATGTAGTTTTTTGTAATTTCCTCGTGGTTACTGCTGAAGGGTCTTGCAATCATAGTAAGAATCACAAGGGCCAGTCTAACCACAACACTGGTTATTGATAGGTTGAGACCAGTACAGAACAATTGCATTTTTCAGGTCTCTTCACGCTGTGGATTGAAAATGGGTAATTTGTAATGGTAATGTTCAAAATTTCACTGGCTCTTGACTCCTCCTGTAGAATACAGTAACTTAGCCACCAAGGGGCTCCATCTTCTGGGAATTCTGGGAATCTCTGGAGTACTCTTATGTGTGTTCACAGACAGTCCTCCCAGTTCTTCACATCTGGTCCTTCATCAATATGTGATACTTAAGAAGCCATTTGATGATGTACCTCCCTGCCCCGAGTCTGATGCTGGTGCTACTGTGAGAAAATCTATGTACTCTGTAAAATGTTCCCATAATGACAAAATCTCAAGCTGCCAAAGTCACACAGAATTCCTTGGATGGTCATTCTGACATAGTCATGTCATGATCCAAGCAGAATTGGGGGTAGGGGGGTAGTAATCCAAAATGACACTAATCGTGCTATCTTGTCTCATGGAAACTCTTGTGAAACCATCTCTTCCATTATCTTCTCTGTCTAAAGATATAATCAGTGTATCTGAACTCAGGTCAGACGGACATTATACTGTCTTTCCTTTCCCTGCTTTTCCTCTAGGTATGCTTGCAAAGGCACCCAAGCTATCAACTTGCCAATTATTGGGAATGAAAAACAATGTCTTCCCGTACTGCCCATATTTCCATTTCCTCTTCAAATTACAGTTTCTCCTTCTCTGTCCTGCTTTCTGCTCCAGGCGGCTGACTTGTAGGAGCTGCATAGGTGGCTTCCCTCACTCTGACTTTCAGTTGCCTTTAGCCAACAGGGAGCCTGGTCAAGTGATCGGAGGAAGAAAGCAGAGTGAGGTTGGACTATTTCTTCCTCTCTTTTCCTTCTAATGGTGATCTATGTCCCCAACCAAAGATCATGGCTTCTTTCAAGATGGCCTTCTTCTCATGACTCTCTCCTTCTAGATTCAGGTACTGGGTTCCTCCGTTTATTCCTTTCAGCCTAAGAATGTCAGGAGTCCCGCTGCTACTACCCTGGATTATTGTACTGAATTTTGTGGTTTCCTTTAATTACATACGTTTTGTAAGTAGAATATCTTTGGCTCATTCTTTTTGCATATGTTATCTGTTTTCTGCTGGGACCCAGATATAATTTGTGTTGCAAGTGGCCCTAGGAAATAGAACCTTATGATGGGATTCAGACATTAGATTGCTCACATATTTTAAGGAACAGAGGATATGCTTCTTATGAAGGAGGCGGAATGGGACTTAGATGATTTATAGAAGATGGTGGCACCATGTTTATAAACATTTTCACTGATGGCAGTATAGGATGAAGTGGAACTGGAGGGAAATCAGGTAGCTGTGGCGTTTTGTTGTTATGACAATAGTAATGATTTGAAATATTGGAGTCATCCAGCTTCTTTCTCTGGCCCCAGAGAACAAACAGAGGAGATATAAGAAATTAAAAACCTATAAGCATACAATTAGGAATATGTATCAAAATCAAGAAGCCTCTTTGAAGTTTTGAATGAGTCCCTCCTCTCCTATAGTAGCAGGAAATTTTTGGCCTGAGGAAACCTAGGTAAACAATTAGGTACTCTACCAATTAGATATAGATACTATATTAAGTGGTATAATATATAAGTATATATTATAGTCTCAATACAGAGACTATATTGTCTGTAATACAATGGTGCTGGTAAGCAAGGAGTGGAATTCTGATGTATTGAATAAACACATTCGTACAAACTCGGATGAGGTTGGGAGCCTATAAATTCTGAATTCCTCAGAATTGCTGTGTAAGCAGAGGCAGAAGCAGAAGCAAACCTTTCAACTCTACAAGGGAGCCATTCCTTATGCGGAAAAAAAAATGTGCACGGAACAGGTGATTCCCAGGATGAAGCCAATTCTTTCTCACTCCAACATCTCTCATTGTCTCCACACCAATCATAATAATAATAATAATAATAATAATAATATATTATATATTATATAATATATATAATAACTTATATATTATATAATGCATGATAATATATATATGTATGTATATATATTATATATCCAAATAATATTTATCCCAGTATATCCTCAAGAGAGGTACAGAGACTACTCTGGGTGTAACTTCTATAGCAGAACTTGACACTGATACCTTATATTGATAACATCATGTTAATTGGACCTGATAAATAAGAAGTAGTAAGCCACTTAGATGCCTTAGTAAAAATATGCATTACAGAGTGTGGGAGATAAACCCCTCAGAAATTAGTGGGTCAACCTCATAGGTGAAGTTTTTCAAGCATCCAGTGACCCGAGACTAATTGTGCTTTTACCACCCACCACAAAGAAAGAAACAATGCTTGGTAGACTTGTCTGGATTTTGCAGGCAATGTGCACCACATTTGGGCATGTTGCTCTGACACATTTATTAGTATTAAGCTATAAGGTTGCCAGTTGGACTGAAAAAAAAAATAAACTCCATTGGCAGTTTCAGGCTGCAGTGCAAGCTGACATTTAAGTCTTGAGACCCAGTAGACACAACGGTATTTGAAGTGTCTGGGGCAAAGATGTTGATATAGAGAGCATGGCAAGTTCTAGTAAGGGAATCTCAACACAGGTGTCTAAGGACCTTGCTCCCCTCTGCTGGCAATTCTTTTCCATTTTAAAAGCTTCTAGATTGCCAGTAGGTCCTGGTATATACTAAGTTTCTGTCCAGAGGATACCACATGATTTTACAACCTGATTTCCCCATCCAGAAGAAATGACATTATCTAGTCCATTGTACCATAAAATTGTACCTGCACAGCAGCATACTATTATAAAATAGAAATTGTACCTACTGGACTGGAGGGGAAATGTGCTATGCCATGGAGTAGATGAGGAGGTTCACTACTCACTATAGTTCCTTTTAGTATTCTCTTGTCCAGTAATCAGACCAGAGGAAACTGTAGAAGCCCCAAAAAAGACTAGAACATCAAGGACTCAGACCCTGCAGGAATGAAGATTTGGGTCACATACAAGTAAAGAACTCTGTCTCACTGAAGTGCTGACTAAAGTAACATGAATATGGAAGGAATGCTTTAAAAAAGTGGCTATTTATATCTCATAACCGTCTACAGATTTGGAAATGGTTGTAGCTATGTTTTATGCTATTTATGTTTCTTTTCTTCTCTCTTTTGTCCCCCCCTTACATTATATGAAAAGCACCAGTGGAGTCCTGCTGAATACTTTTGGCTAGCAGCTTGCCCTTCTAATTTCTGCTGTCACCCACTAAGTGAGAGTCAAGTGTATTTCAGAAAAAAAAAAAAACACACAACACATTTTATGACAGTTGAATTTGATACTGTGATTATGCAATTTGGTTGAAATACTTTGTAAATTCATAACACGTGAAAAGAGAATTGTTGAAAACCATGTTGGATGTTCTGGAGACACTAATGCAAGTAGGTAAAAAATTTTATTCTAGTTAAGAGTGAGCAAGGCTATCAAAAATATGAGAAAAATCATAAAAAAAAATGAAAAGGATTTAGTGTTCATATTTCTTCACAAATAATCTTAAATTCTTACTCAGTTTTAGAGAGACTGAAATGGGAAACTATTTAGGAGAACCATGGTCAAGGTAATGGACTGGTCTCACTTCAAATGATGGAAAATGATTGTACATTTATCAGTACTAAGTGAAAGCAGGATTTTAAAGGTATGCATGCGTCTTCGCTTTCTTTAATTTTTTGTTTTAAATGACTTTTCCGAGAAACAGTAAGTATCGTATAAAACACCACAGGCTGATGATGTTAACTTCTCAAAATCAAACTTCAGATGAAGCCTCATCCATGAGTATCAGAATCAGTGTCAAGTGCTAACACAATAGCTTGAGGGGTTCTATCCCACAGATCCTTTAATCCAACATGCACCAAAGTGAACACATCATTTGCCTACATATCTGCTTTCTAGTGTTCTCTACATTTCATCCTGAGGTGAGGCCAACATTGTCCTGGACATTCAGCCTACTACAAGAGTTGGCTTTGTTTCTCCATATCCTTTACCTACATGACATGCAGGTTCACTAACAAGTTCTACTAAGTTTCCATCCTAAATATTTCATAAAACCAACATTTTCTTCCTATCCATATTATTATTATTTTAATTGGGATTCTCATCATCCCCACCAGGAATACAGCCTCCTACCTGGTCTCCCTACATTCACTATGTTTCCCCATAAATACATTCTCCACAGCCTCCAGAATGTTCTATCTAAAATACAAATCTTAAGAACTCATCTTTGTACTTAAAACCTTCCAAATGGTTTCCTTTTCCTATAGGATAAACTACCTATTTCTTACCAAGACCTAGCTTATTTCTGTTACTCCTTGTCTTATACTTCTCTAGAAACATTGCATTGCTTGTAATTCCTGGACCACACACATGCCTTTACTGACATATTTGCTCTTAAATGAAGCATTCTTGAAGTCAACCAAGATGGCAAAATAAGAAGCTCCTGAATTCCCCTCTTCCTATGAACATGAATGTATAGCTAACTACACATGGAGCAATTACTATGAAAAGAAATCCAGAAACTAAGCAACTACTACACATTGAGTGAATGAGGAAAATACCCACATCAAGAAGGTTAGTAAAGCCTGAGACACACTTTGCCATAAACCCCATCCCCATCACAGTGCCATACTATTGAGAAGGAACTCCCAACTCACCACTTCTCTCTGAAGAGTGAAAGGTTCAGAATCCATATTTAGTGCCCTTTTAGGATTCCCACTTGAGGGATGGGCCTCCAAAACACCTAGTTGTGCAAGCAAATGAGGCTTGCATCCAGGAGACTCAACACTATGGTAAAAAGAAGAAGAAGAAGAAGAAGAAGAAGAAGAAGAAGAAGAAGAAGCAGCAGCAGCGGCAGCAGCTGATAATGGGCCTGTGACTACTCCCTGCCACTATCTACCTCAGGGTTCAGCATGGAGGAAGTAGGCAAAAATGAAAAAGGTCTATTGGGTACTTTAAAAGCTGCTGTCTGAGGGTTAGGCATCTAATTTAGCACACATCTAGGGTCTGGCTAAGATCCTCCCTGGAGACTGGGGAAGCTAGTGGACCCTTCCCTTTCCTTCTTGCTCTAGCCCACTTCAAGCCACCAATTTCTTCCTAGAAGGAGGTTGTATACATGTCTGGTGTCCCAAGCTTTTGTGATTGCTGTCTGAGGGGCAGGACCCCAGATCACCTGGCTTTGAGAACCAACAGGGCTTTCATTTATGAGTCCCACAGAACTGTAGCAAAGAAAGAAGCATTTCTTAATGGGTGCAGAAGCACCTTCCCTACCCTCTATGGCTATACACCAGGGTCTAGCACAGAAAGAACAGGCAAAAATGTCCATCTCCCAGTTTACCCCTGGAAGGGGCTTGACTACACACTTTCCCAGCTGCTGCCTGGGGACCCAACTTCCAATCAGCTTGCATCTGGGTGCAAAACATGATCCTCCCCTTTGGGACAATGATAGGTTTTGGCATGCTCTCAACTACTGTACCCACTAGGAATGAAGAAGGTGGTTTGGACAATCACAAAGATTTGAGGAACAACCAGAAACTTGGGCCAAGATGATTAACAAGGTTCATCTCCTACACAAGACCCTTCCCTCAAGACTGAGAGAGGTGTCTGTTTGATTTAATGCAGAAACCAACACAGGCAGTCAAGGAAAATGAAGAAACAGAGAAATGCATATCAAACAAAGGAACAAAATAGATTTCCAGAAACAGAAGTTAGTGAAAGGGGGATAAAGGATTTGCCTGATATAGAGTCCAAATAGTGGCCATTTAGATTGAATTATGAAGAAATAGAAAATATGAACAGACCAACTACTACTAAAGAGATTGAATCAGTAATCAAAAACCTCCCAACAAAGAAAAGTCTTAAGACCAGATGGATTCTTCTGATGAATTCTACCAAACATTTAAAGAACAATACCAAGCCTCCTCAAATTCTTCCAAAAACACAGAAGAGGAGGGAATACTTTCAAACTCATTTTACAAAAGCCAGGATATCTTGGAACCAAAGCCAGACAAGGACACTCCAAGAAAGAAACAATTTCAGGCCAATATCCCTAGTGAACATAGATGCAAAAATTCTCAACAAAATATTAGCAAAGCAAATTCAATAGTACATTAAAAGAGTCATACACCATAATCAAGTGTGATTTATTCTAGGGATGCAAGGATGCAAGGTTCAACACCTGTAAAGAAATCAATGTGAAACACCACATTAACAAAACGAAGAATAAAAATCATATGATCTTCTCAACAGATGCAGAAAAAGCATTTGAAAAACATCATTCTTTCATGATACAAGCTCTCAACAACCTGGGTATTAGGGGGAACATACCTCAATATAACAAAGGTCATAAATGACAAGGCTTCAGCTAACATCATACTCAACAGTAAAAAGCTGAAACCTTTCCTTTAAGATCAGGAATCAGACAAGGTTGCCTAGCCTCACCACTTTTTTTCAATACAGCCCTGGAAGTCCTAGCCAGACAATTAGGAAAAAAAAGAAAAAAAGAAAAAGAAAAAAAAGTAGAAAAAGAAGAGAAAAGAAAAGAAAAGACATCCAAATGGGAAAGGAAGAAGTAAAACTGATTCTCTTTACAGATGACATAGTATTGTATATAGAAAGCACTAAGTCCCACCAAAAACCTGTTAGAACTAATAAATTCAGTAAAATTGCAGGATTCAAAATCAATATAAAAATTATGTTTCTATAATAGACAAAGAACTATCAGAAAGAGAAAATAAGAAAACAATCCAACTTACAACAGCATCAAAAAGAATAAAATAACACACACTAAGTACTATAAAATTGATGAAGGAAATTGAAGAAGATACAAATATATGGAAAGTGATTTTGTGCTCATGGATTGGAAGAATTAATATTATTAAAATGTTCAGACTATCCAAAGTGATCTATAGATTCAGTGCAATCCCTATCAAAATTCCAATGACATTACTAACAGAAATAGAAAAAAAAAATTCTAAAATTTGCATGAAAGCAAAAAAGACCATGAGTATCCAAAACAATCTTCAGAAAAAACTTAGATAGAGGCAGCATACTTCCTGATTTTAAACTATACTACAAAGCTATAGTAAACATAAAACATATGAAGTTAATATTAAAAACAAACACAGAGAATAGAGAACCCAGAAATAAGTCCATGTATATTTGGTCAATTAACTTTTGACAAAAGAGTCGAGAATATACAATAGGGAAAGGATAGTTTCTGCAATAAATGGTATTTGGAAAACCAGATTGCCACATGCAAAAGAATGAAAGTGGACCCCAATAATACACCATACACAAAAATCAACTCAAAATGGATTAAAAACAAGAACATAAGACCTGAAAAATAAAACTCCTAGAAGAAAACAGGAGGTAAGTTCCTTGACACTGGTCTTGGAAATGATTTTTTTTTTTTGACACCAAATGCAAGAATAAATAAGTAGGCCTACATCAAACTAAAAAGCTTCTGCATAGCAAAGGGAAACCATCAGCAAAATCAAAAGGCAACCTATGGGATGGGAGAAGGTATTTGTAAATCATATATTTGATAATGGGTTAGTATCCAGAACATACAAAGAACTTATTCATCACAATAGCAAAAACCAAAAATTTGATTAAAAAATGGGCACAGGACCTGAATAAACATTTTTCCAAAGAAGACATACAAGTGGCTAACTGGTACATGAAAAGGTGCTCAATATCACTAATCATCGGGGAAATGCAAATCAAAACCATGATGAGACATCTCCTCTCACCTTTTGTTATGGCTAGTATTAAAAAGGTAAGAGATAACAAATGCTGGCAAGGATGCGAAGAAAAGGGAACCATTGTATACTGTGAGTGGGAATGTAAACTGATACAACTGTTACAGAAAACAGTATGAGGATTTCTCAAGAAATTAAAAATAGAGCTACCATGTGACCTGGCAATCCCCCTTCAGGTATATATGCAAAGGAATGAAACCATTATCTTGAAGAGATACCAGTACTTCTATGTTCATTGCAGCATTATTCATTCTAGCCAAGGTATGGAAGCAATCTAAGTGTCTGTCATTGCATGAATGGATAAAAAAATGTGCTACATATGAGATATATATGATATATATGATAATATAATATTATTCAACCTTGATATGAATGAATCTGGAGGGCATTATGCTAATTGGAATAAGCCAAACAGAGAAAGTCAAATACTGTATGGTATCACTGATATGTGGAATCTAAAAAAAAAGTCAAACTTATAGAAACAGAGTAGAAGAGTTGTTGCCTGGGGCTGGAGGGTGGGGGAAATAGGGAGAGGTTCGTAAAGGAATACAAATATTCAATTTTAAGATAAACAAGGTCTGAGGATTAATGTATAAGATGATGATTATAGCTGATAACATTGTATTGTATAATTGAAATGTGCTAAGAGAGTGGAACTTAAATGTTCTCAAAACAAAAAAAGGATAAATATGTGAAGCGATAGATATGTTAATTAACTTGATGGGGTAATCCTTTAACAATGAAAACATATATCAAGTAATCACACTGTACACTCTAAATACCTTAATTTTATTTGTCAATTATAACTCCATGAAGTTGAAAATTAAAATAAAAAAAAAAAGTGTTTTCCTCACTACATCCCCACCGTTTACCTATCTATAACTTCTACTTAACTCAGTTCAGGTGTTAGCCTTTGGTGACTCTCCTCTTTCCTGAGCTCCAACATAAAATGTGCTTTATCGATTACTCTTTGCCTCACCATATTATCTTAACCATATGCCTACTTGTTTCATTTCTTATTGCCCTTCTCACATGGTCTTCATCATTTGCTTACTTGAATGAAGTCTGGGAATTTCTTGAGAAAAGTTTTTGTTGGGTCATCTTTTTATACACTGTGTCAACCACAGTATTTGGAATATAGTAGTTCCTCAGAGTTTATTGAATTAATGAATGAATTGAAACACCGTTTTCCAATAAATATTCCTGGTACAGGATTGTTACCTATAATATAAATTCATATAATCAAAGCTCACAAACAACCTAAAATGAAAACTACTTATTTTCATTTTTGGACATTCTAAATTCATTTTAAAAAGAGGTACAAAAGCCTAACTTGCTTAACTTTAGATATATGTTTCGGGTCATGTAGTTGATCTTATTGAATTAGTGATTTAAATTTTTGCTGCATAAAAGAAAAGAATGTTGTCTCAATCTAGAATAACTATTAATATTAATGTTATTCTTTATCTTAATTAAAGAACTGAAATTTCTATTTATAGTCCTAAGTGATTAAAATCCTCATGTTTTCTCATCCATTTCTTTATTTGCTTTGTCTCAGCCAATGGGGTCTCATGTCTGGAACCAGGGTTCTTTCTGCAGGAACTGCAATCTGCTATCTTCTGCTGAAAGAGCATGGACCCTCTTTCTTTTCTATTGTTGAGTTGCATCCAAGCCTTTCAGATGGCCTACATTTTCACAGTTCCAGAGGATCAATAGGAAGAAAGGCGATGACCTCCACTTTGGTGAGACTTTGTCACTAGGGAGTATGGCACTAATTTATAATCCACTTTTGATAATGAAATCAGCTAAAATTTGCACTACCAGTCATGTAGAAAATTATCACAACCCTCCTCACATACAATGACTTTCCTTTCCTTTATGCAAAGCTTTTTATTATGGAATAAAAATTAAAACTGTGCAGAATGGGTAGGATATATAATATCCTTAAGCATTTTAAAGCAGATTTAAAAGGGAAATTATTGTTTCCCATGTTGAAACAAAGATTAAGTGAAACAGAAATTGAAATTTTACATATAATACTTATTTCTAGCCTTAATGCTAAAAATTATATTTAAACACACGCATAAAGGAACAACAGTAACAACCAACTAAGCAAACAAACAAATGACAGGGTGGGTAGTATTTTTATTTCTTCCATGTTTAATGTAACTTAACCTTGCTTCAGGAAAACAATACTTATGGATAATTACCAAAATTGAACAGCAGAGGGCAGAAAATAGCAAATTCTGTTTCTTTGAGCAAGCTACTCTATTCAACTATAGATCAAGTAGTTTTGAAATTTTCAAAATTGATTTTATTACTGATCAATTAGAGATATATTCTTGAAGTGAGAAGTTTCTAAGTATTCAAAATAAATTCTAGTAATTTTCATTCCTTTTCATAACTATTTACTTCAGTCAATTTAATTACATTTATATTGATAGTATTCTATACTTGAAAAATATAAGCTGTATAAATATTATAGCACATTAGAAAGAGTTCCATGAATGATGATATTAATATAATGATACTAACATTGCAGGAAATGTATACAGGTATGTTATGAAATGTACATACATAATAACTACTTTGTGAAAGACACATTAATAGAATAGCAGTTGAATTACAACTAATGCCTCCTAAATTTTTTATTTCTATTTTATATGTGAATTATAATTTGTCATTAAACAGTAATATTTACCCAGAGTTCTTACATTATTTACTAGGGAAAATGATCTATGATTCAGCAAATTCTTACTTTATATCATTTGCTATTATAGAATGTAATTCAGTCATTTTGAGTTCATCTTTGCCTTTGAATTTGAAATAGATTAGTATGAAAATAGTTTTTGAACATTTTTTTAAAGAAAAATTCAATTTCCATTGATCTACACTTCAAACATCATTGTTTCTCCACATTTAAGCTCCTCTCTCTCTTCTTTCATTCCAAGTTTCTTTGTATGAAATTGGGGTTCTTGTGGAAAAAACTGAATGGAGAAAAAAAGAAAATAGCTGGAAAAGTATTTTTTTATTTTGCTCTGAGAAATTATTTATTCATTCATATGTATTTTTATATACATCATATATTTCATATAGAGAATAATTTCAGATCATTTTTTGTGCCTTACATCACAACTAGTGGTTGAATAGAGAAGCTTAATTTAATTATTCTTTATATTGTGAATTTGGATATATTTTTATTTATATCTCTTTTACCATTTATCCTTACTTAATTTTTAAAAAACTAAATGCATTTTAATTCACAGGGCCTGTTTTACATATAGTGAATTGCTTATTAACAGACTAAAATAAATTCTTGGTGATAAAATTAGGAGGTATTTTTACTAAGGTATTTTACTAAGCTTAGTAGTATATTATGGGTATTTCACTTCCTGGTTTAGGAATAAATATCTAAAATCAAAAGCAGGGGAAGATCATGACTTGAAATCACAGATTTATAGGATTTGAGAGTCATAGAGGACACTTTGCCCATCTTTCTCATTTCTAAAATGGAGAAATTAAGCCCTGGAATGATTAAGGGGCAAGTGTGAGGTAACAGTGAACAAAGAGGTTGTAGGAATGATACTAGTGTGATGGTTGCACAGGAAGGCAGCATGCTAGACTAACACTCTCAGCATTCTGAAATATTAGCAAGTCAATCCTTTAGTATTATGGGCTCCAATCTACTGCCTTCTGGAAACAATCCCTTGTCCTTTATTTCTTTGTTTAAACCAAAAAATCCATAAAACTTAAAGAATTTCTGAGGCAGCCGAAGGAATTGCCAGAGCAGGTTCCCAGGCAACTGCTTGGCAAGCGGTGAGAAGTGCATAAATTCCGCAGGGGGAAGTCCAGTCTTAGATCCTCCCCATCAACTCCCTTCCCACAAACTTTAATTCCTAACCTCATCTTTCTTTCGCAGTGATCTCAAGCTCGCGGGTTTAAAGTGATGAAAACTTAGCTTACTTTCTTTGAGCAGTGATTTCTCAAAACTCAGGGCCAACACGCGGTGGAATATCCGGTTTCTCACTAGGTCCCTGGGAAAGATTGTGCAGCTCAAAGGCCTTTCTAGACTTACTTCATCTTCTTTCTTTCTCCTACGAGCCTTTCCTTGAAACGGAGTCTTCTGCTTTCAGTAAAGAAAGGGTTTCTAAAGAGCCAAGTCTACATGTCTTTACTACAGGAGGGAATCTGTCTGCAGTGAAGTCTGCCAGACCTGCACTCAGCTGGCTCTGCAAGTTGGCATTATGACCCAATGGAACACACTCTAAAGATGGGATATCCATGCAAAGTATTTCAAAGATTCAATCTTGATCTCCTCCTATGAGGCTTTAGCCTTTAAAGAAAGAATTTTGGGTTTGTCCCTGGATGCTGGCTACATCACATTTAGCAAAACTTCACGATTTTGGAACAGTTCTTCGATGGGTATTTTGTTTTCTTGTTTGCTTTTTGACTGGGTCAGGTGAGGAGGATGATAGCTTTTCTACATTGCTAGGTGAGTTTTCACAGGCCATAGAAAACGAAAATAAAAATTACTTAAAATGTAAAACAGCAGGGCCTGGTGAGAAAACGCTTCACCGGCAACAATTAGCAATTCGGCTTCTGCACAGCAGCCGGAAATCAGCTTCGCTGCGTTTGGTCCAGGCTGGAGCATCTGAGCGGCAGCTGCTGCGGAGGCACAAAGGTAGCACGAGGCGAAGAGTGGGGCACTGTCCTCGGTGCTGAAAGGCAGAAGCGTTCGGTGGGCGCGACAGCTCGCGAGACCCGAGGTCTAGACCAGGGGTAGCGGCTGCCCGGCTCTGAGCCGCGCTTTCTTAGCGCCGCGCACGCGACGCTGCCAGGGCAGTGCGGGGTGCGGGGTGCGGGGGAGGGTTTGGACGCGCGCGCCAGCATCCTGCCGCGAGTCGCGCACGCGCGCCCGGGACTGCCTGCTCCTCTGTGACTTGCGTGTGTGTGTATGTGTGTGTGTGCGCGCGCGCGCGTGTGTGAGACAGAGGGGAGAGGGAGAAGAGAGCGCGAGAGAGGGTGAGTGTGTGTGAGTGCATGGGAGGGTGCTGAATATTCCAAGACACTGGAACCACAGCGGCAGCTCCGCTGAAAACTGCATCCAGCCAGTCCTCCGGACTTCGGGAGCAGGGACAGGGCGCAGGGCATCAGCAGCCACCAGCAGGACCTGGGAAATAGGAATTCTTCTGCCTCCACTTCAGGTTTTTAGGAGCTTGGTGCTAAATTGCTGTCTCAAAATACAGAGGATCTAATTTGCTGAGGAAAACCGCCAAGGAAGAAAGAGGAGGAAAAGGAAAAAAAAAGGGGGGTATTTTGTGGATGCTCTACTTTTCTTGGAAATGCAAAAGATTATGCATATATCTGTCCTCCTTTCTCCTGTTTTATGGGGACTGATTTTTGGTGTCTCTTCTAACAGCATACAGATAGGTAGGTACCCTTTGTGCTCTGCTTTTGAATTGTGCATAATTTGGTGGTAATCTTTGTTCACAGTGGACAAATTAATTCATGTCATGTAGACTTATGTCATACCTTAACTGCATTCCAGATTTAAACTGCCTAGAATATACATGTTTTTCTTAGCATGAAGCAAAGGGAATAGGCTACGGCTTTGATACAATAGAGGAAAAGGTGTTCTCATTTCTGATTCCCCAATTTTATTAATTCTGCCTCAAGCAACATTTTCCTGTTTGTTAAGGTCCTCTAGGGGGTCTGAATGAAAAGCTTGTGGTTACCAGGAAAGGCTAACGTTTCTGGCCACCTACCTCGCCCTCAGACTCTCATCTGTGTCTTGACCCCTTAGCTACCATTTGGAGATCAGCTCCCCGCTGCCCGAGTCTCTTGATGTATTTATTCGGCCTATTAGCGAGAATAAGAGACTCCTGGGCTGTTGGGCGCTAGCGGGCTCCCCTCCTTTCCTTCCCTGGCACTGACACTATTCTGCTTGGTGTTTGTTCTTTGCAGGGGGGCTATTTCCCAGGGGCGCCGATCAGGAATACAGTGCATTTCGGGTAGGAATGGTTCAGTTTTCCACTTCGGAGTTCAGACTGACTCCCCACATCGACAATTTGGAGGTAGCAAACAGCTTCGCAGTCACTAATGCTTGTAAGTAATGAATATTCATGTCTTTTGGATGCCGCCCGCGGAGCGCCCGCGAGTGTGGGTTGGTGTGTGTGTGTGTTTCTGTGTGTCAGTGTGTGGGTGTGAGTGACTGCACACGCGCGTGCGTGTGACGGCGTAGGGAGAAAGTGGCTGCAATCTCGGGGACCCCCACTGGCGGGGAGGGGGTGAAGAGGGAGCAAAGGCATTGAAGAGTGTGCGCACTAGGGAAGTGGGGTGAGGATTGGAGCTGGAGGGGGCTTCCTTAGGTTCTGGGGATTCTAGCTTATCTTGAGTGCTTCAAGAGAAGCCCTCCTTGCCCCTCCCCCTCCCCCTCCCCCCTTGCGCGACTGGTGGTACCCTGACCACAGAGAACACATTTATTCCCCTAGGCGCACAGTCGGGCTGCTGGATAGATCCCACGGGGGACTGCTAGAGCCCGGCCGCCTGCCCCGACAGCTGCACTCCTCTCCTGGCCCCGGATTTAAATCCACAGGCCCAGCTCGGATTCATTGTGTGGGCCCCGCGAGCCCTATATTCCCCGCTTCGACGGGATAAGTTGTTAAAATGGTTCTGGAGTTGAGTTCGGGATTGTTACATAACGCCCACCCGAGGGGCGCGGCGAGGCGCGGCGAGGAGCGAGGCTGACGCAGGCCCACCGCCCGCCGGGCCGGGGAGGGGCGGAGCGGGAGCTCAGGCAATTTCTCGGTGCTCCGCGGAGCTTCAGTCTAAGTTGAAGGGGCCATTCTGCTGTGGGCGCCGCGGTCAGCTCGCCGGCCGGGTGCGCTTTTTTCTCAGGTAGCGTGGCTCCAGCAAAGGCAGCGAGAGGAGAAGGACCTGAAAGCAGTTGGATCCGGCCGAGTTTGGAAATCAGAAGTCGCTGATCAGCCATTTTAGTCTTTGCAGTTATCCGTATTAGCCCCATCACTCTGCTCAGGGTTCCGGGACACGCGATGAAGCTCGGTCAAGGCTTCAGACAAAGTAATAGAATCCAAGCCCTTAAGTCTCTAAAAGGTTCAGTGGAGAGGCTCGCGGGCTCCTGTCCCGGCGCTCCCACCCCTGCGACGGCCGTGGGCAGTGCAGCCGCCGCCACTGTGCCTTCCTGCCCTCTTCTCAGCAGCTGCCATCATTTCCTGCCGACCCGGTTGGGGGATTCTTTTCTGCCTTAATGTTCTCAGTTTTTATTAAATGGTTAACAGTTTCGGGGGGTGGGTCGCAGATGGCTCACCTTCCACTTCGGCTACAGTGTAGAGGAGCTAGCGGAAAATTACCACAGAAAAAGCCCAACTGCTGTGTTCCCACATTAGGCAAAGTGGTTGTCATCTCAATTCCCCACCCTGAGCCTTAATCATATATTCGATAGGTTACCCTGATTATGATATCAGGAACATCATCAACTCATTTTGAAACTACCACCGCTTGGATGAAGAAGTGAAACAATTTTCGTTTACTGATAGAACAGGGGCATTATTATGGTCATGTTAGATGTCTAGAATCCAGTTGTTTATAAAGAACCTATTTAAGAAGGTTTCAGTGCTGTATGTTTTCTTCGAATGTTGATACCAAAGGAGAGAAGAAACTGAAGGGACAGGCGTGCAGGGAGAGATAGATAGATAGATAGATAGATAGATAGATAGATAGATGATAGATAGATAGAGGCAAGGTGGATTTGCAGCTTAAAAAAAAAAAATCTCCGTAAAAGAACATTAAGAATATCTTGAAAAATTTCAGTACATAGATACAAAGAAGCCGCTGTAGTTTAATTATTGAAGGTTTTTATACTTGACCTATTAACCAACCAGATTTAGGTTATTTATTTGATTTGACATCAAATTTCTATTTTTTCCTGAGTTATGAGTTTAACCTACGTCTGTACTAAGTATCTAACTGTATATAATTGTATACTAGTGTGAAAATGCTTTGAAAAGTAATGAAACTAAGACAACACTATGATTATTGGGAGTATGTAGATTTCTAAAACAATGTGAAAGTAATTGACAGGTACACTGTTGAAAATGGTCAGTGTTGGAGAAGTTCACTCATTGGTGAAAATAACGAGAGTGCCTAACTGAGAAAATATCAGATATGTCCACTGAACAAAATGAATATTCCTTGATTCTAAGAGATGTTGAATGACTGTGCTGGGGCTTTGTAAAGATTAAAGATTATTTTTGGTTTAGGTTAGGTGACTGGTTTAGGTCTTCGGTCTCGATATTTTTGAATAGATTTATTTTTAATATGAATTGTATTGAAATAAGTTATGCAGACAGGAAATATATATATATTAGGACATATATAACTCCATGAATTTCCACAGAATGAATACATCCATGGCACATGAATTTCATCAAAAACACACACACAATTTAATTTGTTTGAACATACTTCTGAGAAATGGGGAAAATCAAATCTTTATTTTGTGCAGATTTTTTTGTTTTTCTCAGAAAATGAATCTGAAATAAAAATGCACGTCTCCAGATCCCAAAATTACTCTACCATGGGTTATTATTCTGAAAAACTAAAACAAATTGTGGTAAGCAACTGAATGCCTTTTCAAGTTTGGCATGTGCCACTCCCATGTTATAAGTAATCTTATTGATTGTTAAAGAGAACTAATGAGGCACTGTTATTCAAAAGAGACATATTGGATAGAATTTTCTAGAGTTCACATTGACTCATTGACTGAGCAAATAACATTTGGGACTCAGTTTCTTCATTCCCTTAGGAATTTCACAATCTAGAGCTTGTAAAATGAACTGGAGTGTTCGTATCCTTCTTCATTTCTTTTTGTTTCGCCAAGGGCAGGAGAAAAATGTGAAATTAGTTTAACTCTTTATGTTCATGTAAACTACAACCATGAAGTCAGTAGTCAAGAAATGAATGGAAATCTCTAATCTTAAATTTGTCAAGATGAGTCTTGATCATTTTAATCCTGCTCAAGGTTTTTCTCCAATTCTTAGCCTTTGCTTGCTTTTTTGGTCAGGGGAGTCCATGATTCTTTACTATATGAAGTGGAAGCAGCAGCATCAAATATGTTGATAGCTAAAACCAAAATGACTTCCTCTCATTTCCTCCAGAAATCTTAGAAATTCTATTTTTTAACTCCATTATTAAAATATGTATCATCAATCAATTTTCATAAAGTAGCTTGTTGTTTCACCTAGCTAAATTGTAAAAATCCCATAGAGTATATATTAAAGTGGAGTTTTATAACAATAGTATAATTTCAAGATAGAAGAGAAATTAGTTTACTAATTTAGTTTTATTCCTGAGATAAAGGAACTTATTTGGAAATGTCTAGATTGACTCTGATTTAAGGATCTAGTGCTGTCCACCAAATGGGTTAAGGTTATGCAAATGAAGTGAAGTCATTATATTGTCAACTGGGTAAAATGTGCAGGACACCAACTCCCACATCTTTCCCTTTCACAGTCACAGTGGGATAGGGAAAGTACCTGTTTGTTCCCATTTGTTTCCATGGGTACTTGAGGAAATAAAGACAGATTTCCAATTCTTTCTTTCTCTTTCACTCTCCCCCTCCTCCCTCCTCCTTTCCTTTCCTCCTTCTCTTTCTTCTTAGCTAGAGATAGTACTAAGATTTTTATTTTTTCTTGAAAGCTGATAAAACATAAACCTTTAATATGAGAAAATACAAACCATAAAACCAGGAGGAAAAAAAAAAACCTAGCATCTGATGTGTTCAACAGTTCAGACTAGTGATGGGCCTCAAGAATTCCTCCCTCCCTCCCTCCTTCCTTCCCTCCTTCCTTTCTCCCTTCTTCCCTCTCTTCCTTCCTTCCCTACCCTCTCCATTCCTTCCTTCCCTCCCTCCTCCATTCCTTCTTTCTTCCTTCCTTCCTTTCTTCCTTTCTCCGTCCCTCCCTCCGTACTCTCTTCCTTCTTTCAATATTTACTGAGTGCCTTCTGGTTGTCAGAGAATAAATGAATACTTTTCCCATAGAAATTCATTTTTTTTCCTAACCTTTTCCTTCTGTACTCTTTTGAATAGTTTTCAAAGTCTCGTAGACCTTGAGGCCTTCAGTGTGCACTGGCCACCATGGTCTTTTCTAAGAACCTTTGAGGATGTGAAGATATTCTAATTGTTCTTATACAGAAGCAGTGTATTACAGAAACTCAGATTTTTTGAAAATAATAAATTTGGTTTTGTCATATATGTTCATACCACATATTATATATAGTTTAACAAAACAGCAGATTTTAGGAAAATACTAAATATTTTTACATTCTCAAAATATTTAAGAAATTAGTACTCTGCTCATTACCAAAATTTCTTTAAAACAAAACTGTCTAAAGCAGCTACAAACATGAATAGTGGATCCCATAGGGCTTTAGAATGATTAATATGAGATTTCCTCTTCAAAATCTTTCCTTTCTATTTCTTTTCATGAATGACTTTGACAAATTGCTATTAGTCTATTTTAAAATAACCTAATTTTACATTTCAATTCCATAAAATAAATTATAAAAATATTTAAAGAAATAACAGATAAAAATCTACTTTTTCTCTAAGCCAGCAGATGGGGATGTTGGAGAAAATATTGTTCTTTCATAAAACTGTTGCTCACACTAAATACCTTTTGAAACATTGTAAATACATTTATTTAGAGAAATTTAAAAAATATATAAATGGCGTTTACTTTGAAAAAGTTCATTTAAAATTCTGTTTGAAAAACAACTAAAATGTCTTTTAAAAACAGAGTGCCTTTGATTTTATATAGATTATCTTGAATATCCTTGTAAAATTGATTAATATGATAATAAATAATTTAAAAAGGCATCCAGAGACAGCATTGATTATAAATGCTCTCAGAAGAGAGAGAATTCTAAAATTTTACTTTTTTTTGACTTTTTAACCTTGATTCTTCAGGTATCATTTTTAAGGTGTATTTCTTATCACTGAATTTTTGTTGTGAACTATTGAAATTGTATATCTGTGTTCACTGAATTAATTCATATTTGCTAAACCTTTATTACATTTTGCATGAATGCGATTGTGAGTATGTATGTATATGTGTGAGTATGGATATGTTTATATATAGTTATAGATGGGCTATCATGTCTTGCCATTTTTATTGAGGCAATTACTAAAACCTGGAGTTACCAACATATGCAAAAATTTTACAAAACTAGAATCAACTTGGATGCTGTTAAGCCAAAATAAGAACTCACGGTATGAAGAAAACCATGAACACATGTAACAGAACACAATACCTTACAACCTGGTGGTGTAAATATTGTTATATTAAGTTGGAGGTTACAAAGAAAGAACTAGCTCCTGATATGTAAGAATAATTAGTCATTAGGTTTTTTTGTAGTTAAACTTTCGTACTTCACTTATCACAAGAGAATTTCAAGAAAATGATACGTTATACTAAACAGAAATCAAAGAATTGCATCAGTTGAAACATTCTATTTTAGGATAAGAGAAAAAAGATATTTAAATAAAAAAATACTATATGACATGATAGGAACTTAATGATAATTTATTCTTGTGCTATTCCTTTTTGAGGTCTTGCAGGCTTAACCTGCTGACTCAAGAGGTATGGAGAATTTCTGTTTCACATCAAGCCTTTAAAGTGATAAGGTCGTTGCACTGTGACATTATGACAATAGAATGCTGATTCATGCTCAGACCTCAGATCCTCTCATAATCTCTTCCAGTAACACTGTACAAACTTTTGAACTTCCCCTAGGGCCCCCCAAATATTAAGGAAGGCTGAGAAGAACAATTGTTTCCTAACTATTCCAGCATGTGTTGCTGTATAATTGTTTTCAGAGAATATGGTTTTTTCCTTCCTCTTCCTCTCTTCCTCCTCTTTGCCCTCCCCTTTTAAAAAAGAGTCAATGGAAATACTTAATCTGCAGAGCAAATACAGGAAATAAAATTTAAATTTAAATAGAGTTTTTTTTTTTTTAAGTGAACAAAGGGTACATTACACAGAGCTAAAATCTTGCATTCGATTTAAACATTTTATTGGGATGGTAATGGCCACTGGATAAATTATGTTTCCTTTCCTTTTTATTTTCCACCTGGATTCTACTGAAGTTTCCCTAGATATGATTAAAATATTAGCTCTTTTATTATGGCAGTTTTCAGCCAAATTTCTGAGATTTTTCTCTAGTGATTTGAGTAATTAATTGCCAAACCTCTTATATGAGTAGGTCTCTTCGGTACAATAGGGTAATTAGTTGTTGAATTCAAAGTTAAAATTTCAAAATCCTCCCTGATTTAAAACATTTCAAACATCAAATGTTTTTCAAAGTTGATTTTTCTAATTTGGAAAAAAATAAAAGATGAGTGTGGTTCTCACAGTGGTGTTAAGAGTCTGACACCTATTATTTTTCAATACTATTCAATTTATTTTGTCATTTTTGATAATTTAATTTATAGAATGAAAACATTTAAAAATTAACTTGGGTAATGAAAATGTGGCCTTCTTAAAGGAGACAGGATCATGCCGTTGTTGTCTAAGGTTGTCTAAGAACTAGGCTAAGGTTCAGAAACCTTAGCCTAGTTCTTAGTGCATTGAGGGACTTAATGATTATTTATCCATTAAACGCATTTAATATTAGAGCAGATTTTCTTATTGTAGAATTATACATTTTAAAGTCAGAATTTTGCTTTTCCTCTCCATTTTGGTTTCAAAAGAAACAGTTTACTTGGCATCTGCCTCATAGCCTATTTAGATAGAGGTGTAATATATTTTTCATTTTCATCTACAAGCTAGATATTTTCAAAGTTATCTTTATTCCTTAAGATACATTGCTATATATTAAAGCAATTTGCTGAAGATAAGTAGAATACACACTTTAAAGAGGATTTACAAATGCTGTTCGGGTGATGCCAAAGCCATGCTGCTAGTGGTTAGAATTCAAGACTCCATTATAAGGGCCCTGAGAGTTATGGGTGTGCTCAGCTTCCATTTTAGTTTTGGACTTTTCTCAAAATGTGACTATACATGTTCCTTGAATGGCCGCAAAATTGTCAGTCTCCCCCTACCCCCACAATATAATATACCACAGTTTTCTGTGTTAATCTTTTATTGCAAATTTTTTTAAAAGTACCAAATTATAAATTCTTTTTTCTTTTAGTGGATATCTCAGAATGAGTTTATGGACACAGTGTCTTGTTGTGGACCAGTTGCTCTAATATTTGTGCTAATGTGTGCAGTTTTTTTATATGCATGCTTTTTTTTTTTTACTTTTAAGATTTATTTTCCAGTAATTTAGCTTTGTCCTGTTTTTATTCTATGGATAATTTGCTTCAGCAAAAACCCCTCAACTTGTTATTATAAACTTTTAGTTTTTGGACATTGATTAACTTATTGAAAAAAATCATTTAAAATGCTTACTACTGATTTATAGCTTAAGGTCAAAGACAGTTTTAAAATTGAGAGCCTTGACATTTGTAAGTGTCTTCAACTGTATAGAACAAATAGATTTGAGAGAATACAGGTTCATTATAGGAAGGAAATTTATAAGGAGATAGTTTCTTAGATTGCTTTAATTTTCACATCTTTTCACATTTCTCTAGTAAATGACGCATGCACTCATCATAGTTTTACTATTTAGATTGTTCTTTTAAAGAATTTTAAATCATAGTGTTATATGGTTTATGGGTTTGTTAATACTTATGCTTTTTCCTCATTATTTCAGTATTTAAAATATGAGCTCAAACTGTGTTGAACTAAGTGCCTAAATTTTAGTGTGTCCAAAATGTTTTGAATATGTTATCATATTTTTTCTATGGAATTTATTAACCCTTCATGTATAATTAATTTTAATTGATAAATACTATGATATTCACTTTTTAAAAAAGATTTTATTTATTTATTTGAGAAAAAGAGCATGAGCAGGGGGAGGGGCAGAGGGACAAGCAGACTCCCCACTGAGTGGGGAACAGGATGCATGGGCTGGATCCCAGGACCCTGAGATCATGACCTAGATCATGACCTGAGCGGAAGTCAGATGCTTAACCAACTGAGCCACCCAGGTATCCCTGATATTCACTTGTTTTATGGTCCTCTGATACTTTCACTCCGGTTGAATTTCAGTGAACCTCACAGCACGCTCCTTGAATGCAAGCGTTTTTGGTCTTATATTTATAAATACCCAGTTATACTGATAGAAATGATAGAAATATGGTTATATAAGCTGAATAAACTGTATGCTTATTATTAAGATATAGTGAAGTGTTACCTGATTCTTCATCCTTACGAGAGAATGTGGCCTTAGTCAATCATTTCTTTTTTTTTAAAGATTTTATTTATTTATTTGACAGAAAGAGACACAGCGAGAGAGGGAACACAAGCAAGGGGAGTGGGAGAGGGAAGAGCAGGCTTCCTGCTGAGCAGAGAGCCTGAGGCGGGGCTCAATCCCAGGACCCTGAGATCATGACCTGAGCTGAAGGCAGACGCTTAACGACTGAGCCACCCAGGTGCCCCATTAGTTGATCATTTCTAACTTCAGCATAAATTTAATTGAAACTCAAGTTACATAATTTGATATAAGAAAAGATTTTCTCAGCCTGTAAGTCTTTGCAGCTGATATTAAAGCTTTACGTTACAATCCTGTTCTCTTCCAGATTTAGTTTTCATTTTACAATTCACCTAGCACTGGTGTTCAGTTCATTGCAGTTAAGGATGTCAGCAATTTGATTATGTTTTTTATTTCTTATGCAGGACTAAAAGGATAGAATGAAATAAATATTTTGAAATAAATATCTTCAGGCCAAGGGGAAAAGTATCTCTTTTCTTTATTGTAAATTGAAATTGCCAGATTCTTAAAGTGTGGGAAGAGGGCCATGGGAAAGCAGGATAAACTCCAAAAGGCAGTGTAACGTGGTGCACTAGGTAGGGCAGTAGGAATTGGGAAATGGAAATCCTTTTGTTTAAGCTTCTCTTTGGCTTGGAGTCCCCCAGTTTGCAAGTCTATGGTCAGTCTTCATCTACACTGGCATTGAACTACTACAAAACAGTGAATTCTTACATCAATATTGCTTTTGACAAATAGAAACTATTAACTACTTCCACAGGGAGACAAGAAGGAAAGGAGACATTATGCATCCTTTTATGCAAAACACCAATTTAAGGCACTTTATCACTCTGAGCTGGTAAAAAATTTGTCCTCGGTAATTATGAGGTAAAATTCTGTCTGAAAAATTTTGGAAAACATTGTAGATAAAAATATGTTATGTGGCACATCTCACTAGACTTTGAATTTAGGAGGGACATGAACTTGACCTCCTGCCTGGGGTACCTGAGATATTGTATAGCAACTGAACAACTGCTTGATAAATGCTAATAGGGCTCATCAGTAGAACCCAGAAAAATTTGTCTTTTAGTGTGTTATCCATGATAATATATTCCATTTCTTTAACATCTAAATAATATTTTAAAAATCCCAGATATATTTAAAATATATTAACATCTTAGAAGAATATTCAACAAAAATTTATTTTAATTTATTTATTTATTTGAGAGAGAGAGAGCAAGCGAGAGAGAACACAAGCAGGATGAAGAGCAGAGGGACAAGCAGGCTCCCCATCAAGCAGGGAGCCCGATGCGGGGCTTGATGCCAGGACCCTGGGATAATGACCTGAGCCAAAGGTGGACATTTAACCGACTGAGTCACCCAGGCACCCGAATATTCAACAAAATTAATGATAATTCACAACCAATATATAATTTTTGTCATTACAGTTAATTATTTAAAAATTCTTAAAGGCCATTTTGGCACTGAAATGCTGAACACAATGGGTAGTTTCAATCCGAAGAATAAGGCTTATAAGGTATAGGATGATCGGTTTGGTCAATATATTTGAAAATATTGTCATATATATTTTAGTGATACTAACTTGGAACATTTTTAACTTACTCCTCACGGGCTTCATGTAAGTTATTTATTGTGGATTACAGATATTTAGAGGGATTGTTTTCAATGATCCAGCTACCACAGAAATACCCCTACAATTCTAGAGTTGGGGGAGGGACTTCCTTTAAAAAAAATCTCTCATAGCAAGCCAAAGAAAGTTCTGGAAATGATTCTAGGGATGGTAGGAAAGGAGTGTGCTTTGCTCGTTTTTCTTGAAAGATACCTTTCAACCTATGTCATGATTTTTTCTTTATTTGTGACTTATCTTGTGAGGAATTGAAAAATTTTAATCTTGTTTTTAGTTTCCATAGGAAATGGAGATTTGAGCTTTATAATTCCCAGCACTTTCACAATTCATAGCTTCACTTGTTTTTACAAATTTCTGGTATTATTACTGATTTACATATGCAGAGGAAATTTTAGGAAGAGAGGCAACAATTCACAGGGAATATCAAGGAATGATATAGTTTTAGTTCTTTGATGGGAAGGACTATAAATCCTCATCTTTATACTAAGAACACAGACAAGTCAAGGGTTGTCATCTTAATGATAAACGCACGCGGTTTGCAGCCCTGATAACATGTGAGACAGAATAGCATTGGCTAGGAGTCTGAACTTGGAACCAGATTCTAGTCCTATTGTTAGATGAGTGACATTAGACAAGTTTAGTCTAGGTAAGTCTCAGTTTCCACCTTTGTAAAAGGGAATCAATCATACATTAGAAAACTGCTTTGAAGATACACAGTAGACATAAAACACTGCGTACTGTGACTCATCTAAGTGCATGAAAATTAGTGAACTTTTATTATTACTTCCTGTATTAGGATCTTTAGGTACTTTTGATGTGTATTGATATAAGAGGTGGGAGAGAAAGAAAAACGCATTTCTGGTTTCTTGTTGGAATCTTTTTCTACTGTTTGTATAGCACAGCATGGCATATGTTGTTTCATGGCAAAGAAGAGACTAGCAAAATAAACCACATAAACCACTTAAAATTATGTTTGGTGCACTAAAGTATGAAAATGATTTTTAAAGACTGAGGTACCAAAACTCGGGTGATACCACAGCTTTCCCTTTGTAGCATATCACTTACATTTAGGATGTCAGCAATTTGGAACTCTTTTATCCCTGGTAGATCTTTCAAGCACATAATTAAGATATCGTTTGATATCTTTTTTGAACTGTACACATTATAGATTCCTAATGTTTTATTTCACCTGATTAATTAAATTATATTTATTTAAATGAAAAGCTGTCAAGAGACCAGAGGCTTTGAAATCAGGCAAATACGGGTTTGAATATGATCAGTAGCTTTATCATATAAAGCATGTTTTTTTCTCTTTGTAGGATGAGGCTGTTTCCTCCTCACACCTGATATTATTGGAGGTTTAAATGAGAAAATAAATGGCGTTCATTAGTTTGTCATAAATGATCCAAATATTCCCTTCCTTTGTGTATCCTAGCCCTTTACTGGGAACTAAACAGCATGCTCACAGCAATGGAGGAGATTAAAACTCTTGCCTTCAGAGAGCTTATGTATTTGATAGCTTTGTATTTATGTGTAACTTTCATCTTTTCAAAATATTTCCACATCTGTTTTGTCTTTACTATAGGTGGCTCTGTAAAGTTTATAGGATAAATGGAATTATTATACTGATTTCCAGATGAGAAAACAGAAATTAAGTGAATTGTTCTAAGCTACTGCAGGTTTGTGGAGGAGCTCTTGTCTGCTGCTTCCTGGGCCAGAGCCTTTCCCCAGTCCTAGGTGGTAATGAAGCTAGTGTATTAAGATGAGCAGATGTGATTTTAAATAATGACTCCAAAATTTACTAGTGATGTGACTCTGTATATATCAACTAAACTTTCTAATCCTGTTTCTTCCTCTGTAAAATGAGAGTCATTATGATACCTGCCTCATAATATAACTGTCAGATTTAAATGATAATAGTTGCCCAATATAATATAGTGATTATTTGCTAATTTTAGTGGTTTCAATCCCCTTAGTGTATATTAGTCACATATACTTGGCTCCGTCCTTTTATTTTTTAAGATTTATTTATTTGAGAGAGAGAGAGAGAGGAGTGGAGGGGGGGAGCAGAGGGAGAGGGACAAGGAGAGCACGGAGCCAGACCTGGGACTCGATTCCAGGACCCCGAGATCATGACCTGAGCCAAAATCAAGAGTCACACACTTAACCAACTGGGCCACCAAAGTGTCCCTTGGCTCCATCCTTTTAGAATGCTTGAAAGAGAAAGTAGCTAAGGAGAGCTAATTTACCTCTCTATGTAATTTTCAAATTAATAAGCTTCTTTAATATGGCCATTCCAACTAATATTAGAGACCAGGATTTTATTCTATTTTCATTTTTAGGAAACTGGTGAATATGCACAACTTACACTAATTTTAGGGTGTTCTTGGTCCACAAACCTTCTCCCTAAAATTCAAAAGGTAAACAGAAGAAACTGAAAATCATGAATAAGTTAATAAAAATGTAGATTCTGGTTAGCTTTAATTGTGAGTATCTAGTTTTATTCAGTTACCACTTTTACCACCAATATATTTGAGCAAGTAAAAATGATGGTAGATATTTCCCATGAATAGCGTGACACAGGACATGTTCATTGTGATTTCTTCCTTGTGGATCAATTATCTGCAACTTGCTGCTGGTTGGTTGGCCCATTGTCATCTTCCTTATAAGTTCCTTCCTCAGCATGAATAAGGGAGGCTCTCCTTCTTTTGGAGAATGGATAGAAACTTTTTGAGGGGACGTAACCACTGACAGTAAGTAAAAATAAGGAAATCCCATGAAGGAGCTAACATTTTTCTTTGTTTATAAACTATTCATTACCTCATTTTGACTTGCATTAATCTGATGCTGCCTCATATTGCAGTTATCATCATATGAAATCTTTAGTGTAGTCAGAACTTGGGTCAAAAGTGTTCTTTTAAAGCAAATCCATGTATTTACAAGGTAAAGTTATACTGATGACTTTTGATTTGGACCGGAGGTAGAATGCATTGGATAAAAGTCAAATGCTTGTCTTCAAAATACTCGTGTCTACCTTGTTAGTATGTGTCAAAACTTACAGGATTTTCTTCTTTCTTTACCTGTTTTCTCAAACTTTTAGTAGATATCTACTCAATGCCAATCCCTTGATGATATCTGAGGTGACAAAGAAAGATAAGGTTTCTATACTGGAAATTATTCATGGGTCCAAAATCTTTTTTATGACAAACGTAGTAGTTAATCTAGATTAGCTAGGTGATTTTCTTATTATGTTAGTGTGTGTAGTGTAGTCATGGTTTCTAGACTGTTTATAAATATAATTAAGTACCTTGGAACTAGATTTGAATCAAAGTATCTTAAGAATAGAAATGGTAATTCCAAAAATTGTGAAGAAAACATAAAATGGTCTTGATGGAAGCTGAAAAATAATGATCTTATATAGTGATTTAGAATATATTGTTGAAAAATAGGTGGCCAAATGAGAAACTAGTGATATTAATTATAATGTGAATGGAAGATCTGTCAAAAAGAATTGTAATTTTTGAATCAGATTTGTTTACATTTTATTTTGCATGATTTTCTTTTTTTCCTTCTCTGCCAAAAGCTTTTAAGTTGTTTGAACTGGTGTACACTATGGAAATTGCTGTGTGGTCTTTATATAAATTAATTAGATGTTGGCTATATTATATAATTACCATAAATGCTATTTTAGCTTGTTAAGAAATAAATTACAATTTTTACAATAATAAGTTTTATGAAATAGTTAAGATTTGATATGTATAGTTATTTTGAAATTATTGAACTAACATATTACTACTTCTCTTGTAATGTTAGGACAGATTTTATAAAATCTAAACTTTGATTATTATAGCGGTTTGAGTATTTCAGGTAGAAGATTGTAATTATCTAAAAAATTGGTGTAGGGGCACGTTGGTGGCTGAGTTGGTTAAGCATCTGACTCTTGATTTCAGTTCAGGTCATGATTTCAGGGTCCTGAGATTTAGCCCCAGTCAGGCTCTGTGCTCAGCAGGGAGTCTGCTTGGGATTCTTTCTCCCTCTCTCTCTGCCCCCAACTCCATGCTCATGCTCTATCTCTCAAATAAATAAGTAAATCTTTAAAAAATTATGTAGTTTTAGTAAATAGAAAATATAAAATAATTAAAATATTTGTGAATGATAACATTTTGGTATTTTGAATGATTTAAAACTTAAAACATGGAAAAAATTAGAATTTAGATTCTTAAGGTCTTAATATTTTAAAGTTTAAAAATTCTGATCAAAATAACTCTTGCATATGGTAATTTTTTAAACACCACAAAAGGGAATGTAATAAATATTGAGTCTTTTTCCCTCCCGCAATTCCACTTCTTTCAGATTATAACCATCATGGTTTCTAGAAATTCTAGTATAATATATGCACTGTGCTATCTGTATCTTGGTTGCTTCTCACTTAACAAAAATTGGAGTGCTTCTTTTATCTGCACAGTTTCCATTTTCTCTGTAGTCCTTGCATAGTATTCTCTTGTTATTTAGCCCTGTCTTTTGTTGATGATTTTTTTCTACATTTTGCTATCTATTTTAATATCGCGTGCAAATGAGTTTGCAGAATAGATTTCTGTGAGTGGAATAACCAAGTCAAAGGTGTTTGAATTTGAAATTGCGTTAACTGTCCAAAAAAGGCATATCAATTTACAATCCTACCTACAGTGTATGAGTGTGCCTGTTTTCTCCTGATCTTACTAGTAGTGTACAATACTAAAATTTTTAAAGCTTTCCTCTGGTATTTAATTGCTTAAATTTACAATGATAATTTTTTATTAATGCTAAAAGTTTCTTAACATTATTACTTGCATCTCTGTGTGTATGTATGTGTGTATGTGTGTGTGCGCCCATGTACTTGTTCATAACTTTGCCCAGTTTTCTGTTGGGCTGTGGATCTATATTACTTATGGATACATATGATAAAGTAACATATACTTTGTTGTGTTATGTGGCTATTTTTGTTTTTCTTTTAACCTGTTTATGATTTTTCAGAGTCAAGATTTCAGTTCATGATTTTTAAGAATACACATATTCTTTTTTTTAAAAATTTTTTAAATTAACGTATAATGTATTATTTGTTTCAGGGGTACAGGTCTGTGATTCACCAGTCTTACACAATTAACAGTGCTCACCAAAGCACATACCCTCCCCAATGCCCATCACCCAGCCACCCCATCCCTCCCACCCCCTCCCCTCCAGCAACCCTCAGTTCATTTCCTGAGATTAAGAGTCTCTTATGGTTTGTCTCCCTCTCTGGTTTTGTCTTCATTTTTCCCCTCCCTTCCCCTATGAGCCTCTGTCTTGTTTCTCAAATTCCTCATATCAGTACACATATTCTTATATTTTAGTCAAATTTACAGATTGTTTATTTTATTGCTTCAGGATTTTTGTGCCTTGCTCAGCAAGACTTTTCCCACTTAAAGTTATTTAAAGAAAAACAACTGCTCATTTGTAAAATTAGTATTCATCCTATTTTTGTTTCATGATTCAGAATAAATCTTTGATTCATCTGGATTTATTTGATATAAATACTAAAGTAAAGATCTAGCTGTAGTTTTTCCTTCATAAGGTTAGCCAATTGTCACAACACAGAATACTAAAAAAATGCATTTTTTTCCTTATTGATTTGAAATGCCATCTGAGTTTTTTTCTTGAGTAAACAAGTCTTTAGGGAGTTAAAAAACAAACAGGGAATTAACCCAGAAAATGAAATAAACAAGATTGAAACTCTATTACAGACTAAGGAATGTAAAGTAATGCAAGACACTTCTTTCCCGAGTAGTGCTGTTCTTATAAATTGTGCTTTTGTGTCACTGTGTCTCAGAGCAATAAAAGAGGATGTCAGATTTTGAACATTAACTGAGCCCAGAGGGATAAATAAAGGATTTTGTTATGTTTTTTTGGCTGTGTCACAGCACTAATATCACTTAAATGGACTGCTAGTTTTGCATATTTCTCTACCTGTATCAAGGTTTAAGTAATGGGTTATGACTATGACTTGGCTTTTGAATATCACTTTGAAGTTAATTCAGTGTAGCAATCCATATGTGTTCACAAATAGAATGTTAAAACTAAAGACCACAAACCATATGCAATGAAGAAAGGTAAAGGAACTCAGATACTCATGGTTTTGTTAACTAACATATAGTTTCATCCTCAATTTGTTGAGGATTCACATAAGAACTAGTTGTATGGTCTCTCTAAAGCCAAATATCAAACTTATGTATGATATAAATCTTATTTAATCTGAAATGCTAAATAAAACACTCACCTGTCACTTGCATCAGAAAATACTTTCAATTTGTGTTATGGTATATGACATGCATTGTATATTTTTGGCCAAACATCAGGGAAATTTATAAATCTTTAATCACCGTATTTTGCAGAATGAACTTAACGTGGTTAAGTTCATTTTCTGGCATACATTTTCTAATACATGCTCTTTCCATGATCATTAAAATGGGAAGATGTTAACTTTTAAGATAATGAGTTTATAAATATATTTCTTTAAGTCTCTGAAAGACTCTAGTCATCTGTTTATGTTTTAATATATCTTTTGATGGATAGAAAACATATACCTGGGTGAAAATAAAAAAAAATACATCATAGAACTGCAGTGTTAATAATTATTTATGATAACACGTAAAAAATTAAATATTTTGTAAACATTGGTTTAGTCTCATTCCTTCCCCTAGTCATAAAGGCAAAGAAAAGTGAGGAAGAAAAAGCCATTTGATGCCACTTTATTAAAAATGGGTGATGTGGGCACCTGAATGGCTCAGTCGTTAAGCATCTGCCTTCGGCTCAGGTCATGATCCCAGGGTCCTGGGATCGAGCCCCGCATCGGGCTCCCCGCTCAGCGGGAAGCCTGCTTCTCCACTCCCCCTGCTTGTGTTCCCTCTCTCGCTGTGTCTCTCTCTGTCAAATAAATAAATAAAATCTTAAAAAAAAATAAAAATGGGTGATGTGCCACTAAACAGTGTCCATAATGCCTTTCTGGTGTTATAATGGAGCGGAATGAAGGTAGACCAAGGTGGCACATTTTTCAAGAATGCTCCATAGAACACACAGTCTCTATTCTGTTTCAAGGGATTACTTCTGCTTTTCTTTTGCCATATGTTCACTTGTGTCCAAATATCTATTAATATATGTCATAGTAATTTTGTTTTGATTTAAAACCTCACAGTTTGTATTAACTTTCCATTTGCTTTTAGTTTTCTTTGCAAATTTATATTTCAAAGCACTCAATCATATTTGTCTCTGTTTCTGTTCATTTTTATTTACTTCTAAGTTTTTTCAAGCCTCTTGGATGTCATAATTTTCCCGAGGTGAATCTAATTCAGGACATGCTTATTTAAATATTTTTCTAAATCTAATGAATAATAATGAAAATAATACTATATAATGAATACTAATGAAATAATAATAATAATAAATAATAATGAAAAATCAAATGAATAAACGAAAAGAAGAATCGGACAGATCTGTAAATATGGAGAAAAAACTGATGGTTGCCAGAGGGGAGGTGGGTAGGGGATTGGCAAATGGGTGAAGGGGAGTGGTAAACACAGGCCTCCAGTTAATGGAATCAGTAAGTCACAGGAATAAAAGGCATGGCATAGAGAATACAGTTAATGGTATTGTGATAGCATTGTATGGTGGGTGATGGATGGTAGCTACACTTGTGAGCCTAGCATAATGTAGAGAGAAGTTGAATGACTATTTGAACATCTGAAACTAATGTAATATTGTGTGTCAACTGTGTTCATATAAAAAAAGAAAGAAAAAAATTTCCTCCAAAATTAATATAAAAACTTCCTGAAGCTTTGCTAGAATAGTTTTCCTAATTATAAAAGTTACATATTAAGAAATCTAAAAGAAAATAAAAATCATCACTAATTTTAACCAAGAAATAATCACTTAATAGTCACGTGTGTTCTTTTCTAGTGCTTTTGTACATGAAACATTCTTGGATGGCAGTAAAGACATTTGTACACTTAATTTTCATAGCTTTATAATATTCATACCTATAATTTAGTTCATCATTTTCTAATTTTGCAGATTTTGTTTGAATCCTTCTTTTATCCATTATACAACATTGCTGCAATTGAAAACCCTTCTGCATATGCATTTTTCCTCATTTCTGATGACTGAAGTATAATTATAGGATCAAAGGCCTTGAAGCATTTAATTATTTCTGATATACACTAAGGAAATTCTTACTAATTTATAGTCTTATCAACAATCTATGAAAAGTTTAATCTCACAGACCCTCAGTATTATTGTTATTATTTTTAAAAGTCCTATGTATTAGGGCGCCTGGGTGGCTCAGTCGGTTAAGCGACTGCCTTCGGCTCAGGTCATGATCCTGGAGTCCCTGGATCGAGTCCCACATAGGGCTCCCTGCTCAGTAGGGAGTCTGCTTCTCCCTCTGACCCTCTCCCCTCTCATGTGCTGTCTGTCTCACTCTCTCTCTCTCAAATAAATAAATAAAAAATCTTTAAAAAAAAAAAAGTCCTATGTATTAGATAGCTAGAAAAATCCTCTTTGTCAATAAAAGTTTTTCATACTTATTACACATTTAGGTTTCTTTTTTCACATATGTTTATTAAAATCTTTTGCTCAGTCTTCATCTCCATCTTGGTATTTTTTTCCCATTGACTTGCATGAGTTATTTATCCAAGATAACTCTGGCTGGAAAGATGGGGCTAAGGAGTTAAACATCCAGGTATTAAGTGATTTGGCCCCGACAAGGTCCATGATACTTCATCTTCTATGTTGTTGGTTATAACTATTCACATGGCCATGCACAACTTAAGAGAGTGCAAACTAATTTCCTTTAAAATAATTTTGTGAAAATAATAACAAGTAATAAAATAATAAAACTGTTTATCATATATACATATATGGCTTTGGTGGATATTGATTCCTAGGATTAAAATTGTATTTTCTTAGAACTTGGAAGGAATCACACGCTTATCTTCTATCATCAGATATTTTTGAGAAGTCTAATTCTTATTTTTGTGAATTTATTATTTCCTTTCTTGAAGCTTTCAGGGTCTTCTTTATCTTTAGTCTCCTAAAAATTCACAGTTATACACCTGTATGGAATTTTTTTTTTCCATCCTACTCAGCACTCTATTTGAAAACAGATTCTTCCTTAAGATTTAGGAAATTCTCAGTAATTATTACTTAGAGGATTTGCCCTCTTCCATTTAATTATTTCTTTCTAGATAGCTATTTAGATGGACTTTTTTCCCTTCTCATTTAGAATTTATTTAATATAACATAATATAAACATTTGAAAGTAAGCCATCAATAGATTTCTTCATACTATACCTTTAAACTTTATTTTTACTAGTATATTGCAATTAAAATAAATCACATAGCATTAATTTTGCTATATAGAACATCTAACTAATTTTAAGGTTGTCCTAAATGATTATTCCTAAATGATGCTTAATCAGGTATTCACTTTTTCCCTTCCTACTCATTGCATGGTTATTTAAAAATATAGCTTTTGTGGTATTGTGGAAACCACAGAAAATCACTGGGTGAGAGAAACATGTTTGTGAGTGATGATGTAAACAATACAAAAAGCAAAGACTAAACATTAAAATGAGGGAAACAGATGAGCAAGAAAATGTGACCAATGACATAAATAATAAGAGATATTTGTTTTGCCCATTTCACATTACTGATTCTTTTCTCATCTTGGTCGTTCCCTTTCTTATATTTAATTATAAATTGTTTTTCTTTCCTCTTTACAACAGTTCTATGAAACCTATATATTCATGGTTTTTATCCTTGCCATCTCATTCTTTGGAAAAACTCTTTCTTTACATTGGCAACATAGTTGAATGTTTTCTATCTTTTTGATATTTCATCTTAGGTATATAGGTTTTGAATTTTGAATATGACGATCATGATAAGCTTCATTTCCAGGTTCTTGATCCTAAAAATCAGTCACGTTAGAGCTTCACCTATATTTTAATAAGTGTACCACTAATTATCAAATATGGGTACTCAGAAAAAAATAAATATATTTGACAGAAGAAAAAAAGCCTGGAGATTTAGGGATTTTATTTTTTATTGTCAACCTCTATTTGCCCTTTTCCTTGTTGATAATGGAGGTCATCGCAGAAAATGAAAGTACAGTGAAAAAGTCACACAAACGATACATTAGTGGCTGGAAGAAAATGCAGTTTATTAAATACTTTTTTGTTTTCTAAAGAAAATCAGGAAGATTGATTCGTATACTTTCTGATGATAGAGGTACTGGTGAGATTGCTAGTCTCTTTAACTCATCTGAAGAGTTTAACATCTCTTCCCTAAAATGTATCTATAGTCGATTCTCACCAAATGTATGTAAAGTTGATTCATAATAGTTACGTTCTGAAAAATCGCTGTGAACCCCAAATTAGGGAATACTGAACCACTACTCCTAAGGAAGTAGAGAGTTAGATTCTCTGGTCACAATCAACTGATTGATACATAACCTTTGATATGTGTTTGAGTTTCAGACACCTTATTTAATACATATTGTTGATCCACTCACATTGAACACATGTCTGAGCAGTTTATCTAACGCATACCTTTTCTCAGTAAGGCACATCACACCCTTCTTACGCTTAGGAATACTTGACAATTGGGACCTGTCCTGGGATCGCGTTCAGCATTATGCTTGGGCATTTTATTTTATCTATTTACTTTTAAAGATTTTATTTATTTATTTGACAGAGAGAGACAGAGCGAGAGAGGGAACACAAGCAGGGGGAGTGGGAGAGGGAGAAGCGGGTTTCCTGCTGATCAGGGAGCCCGATGCCGGGCTCGATCCCAGGACGCTGGGATCATGACCTGAGCTGAAGGCAGATGCTTAACGGCTGAGCCACCCAGGCACCCCATACGTTTGGGCACTGGGTAGAAGGGCTGCAAGTGTTGAGTTGGGGGTTACAAATAAATTTTAGTGAGTAGGCGAATTTGCACATGCAAAATCCATGAATAGTGAAAATTGACTGTATTTGTTTGATTTGAGTCAGTTTTGGCACTTCAAATAGCTTTCTGTCTTTTTAGTAGTAGTCTGATAGAATTGAAAGAATTTCACCTTGCTTTGAAATGTTTGTAATTACCTATGCTGATAAATAACCTTGGATTTGAAAGGATGAGAAACCGACATTACTTTAAACTCTGTGGAGCAAATTGAAGGGGAAAAAAATGTTTATTTCCACAAATTCTAGTTCATGATGGCACAGCTGAAGGACAAAGCATTTTATTTTATTTCTTCTTTAAAGAATGTCCCCTAAATGAGAAAGGTCTAAAGCACCAAAAGGCATTCAGCTCCTTTGGGGTGTTTAAGCAGTGATTTTTGTGTTGTGTTCTACATTTTTTCCACTTGTGTATTGCCAGTCTTCTCACTGCGAAGGTCCAATGCCAAAGAAGACAGAGAAATGAGAAGTGCGCATGGCTGTCCTGTGTATCTGTGCATAGTGTACACGCAATTTGGCCGTGTGTTGGGATGGATCTAGGCTTTGCAAGGGTTTGGTGGAATCTAGGTACCATTCTGTCTCTTGTGAAGGATTTTTCTCAGCACTGAGGAGGTTGTGGTGAGGAAGATTGGAAAGGTGTACATCCTCATGGAACCCACATTAGAATGGGGTGAGTGATAATAAACTGATCAACAAATAGAAAAGAGGCAATTATAGGTTGGGTTACCTGCTTTAAAAAAACTCAGTAGGGACACGTGATGGAGGAACTAGATAAAGACAGTATGTTAGGTGCATTCCTGGGAGAGGTGAGACCTAAGCAGAAGCCAGGCAGACCAGAATCAGCCTGACGGATGAAGGGCAGGGGAAAGAGCATCCTTGGTAGAAGGCACAGGAAGTACAAAGGGCCTGAAAGAGAAAATTCTTGGTGTGATTACTCTTCAGGAGAAAACCAGAGGAGTTGCAACATAGTCAGAGAGCCAGAGAGTGGGCCAAAGAAGCTCGAGAGATTAGTACAGGAGGCAAAACACGCAGTTCTTTGTAGATCATGGCAAGCAGCATGTGTGTTAACTTATGCATATTCAAGATTCATATCTAACTCAGACTGGAAGGTAGACAGTAAAAAGATCTTACCCCTTAACAACTCCGCTTTATCAGAGTGAATGTCAGCAAAAATATTCAATAGGAATATGCAAATACTGTTTCCGTACTCACAAAATCATTGTAGGATGACAAAATTATTTTCTTTGGATTGGATTTGGATTTGCCTTTATTTTGTTCAGTATGAACAGCTCCCTAAAAATGTCTTAGGCAACAAAGAATTTCTATGCTTACAGGGACTTTCGGTCTGTTGTGCTGTGAATGGCCCTATATAAATGAGGCTACTGATATGACAGTTACATTATAATTCAGGGTCCTCAAAGTTTGTCCCTTACTCGTTGCCACAACAATCTTCTGAACAAAGCATCTGTCATCTTTGACTTCTGAACTTTTTCATTCTGAGAAACAGGAGATCACGAATGGGGAAAGTCTGGCCTCGGGGGTAAGGGAGGGGTTACCATTTCCCTCTTTAGCTTCATAGGCTGAGGCAGAGTTAGTTGCTCATAGTGAGGATGAATGAGGTCGTCCCGGAAGCCATGTTGGCGGCTCCATGAATACTCTCCCCTCTCAAAGCAAATGTGGAAAGAAATGTGAAATTTAATGTGCTCATCTGCTGATCGGTCCTCATTGCCTTGGCCAAAACATGATCTTCTTTGGTTGAAAAAAGAGCTGCTTAAAAAAAACACATAATACCAGAAGGATTGCCATTTTCTAAAAATTTATATTTACTCAATTCATTTGTATAATAGAGCTACCTAGTGCATGAGGTGAGTATTTTCATACACTTTAAAATGGTAGCAGACAGAGTAAAGTTACTGCTTTGAGTATACTAGACCCTCTATGGAAGCTGTGATTCTTACTGTAATCCCCAAGGTCCACTACTGTTTTTATTTCCAGGTTATTATGGTGGTACCATTTGCTTCACTGTTTGTTTATGCTGCCAGGTCCAATATACATCAATGGAATGAACTCTGCTTTCCTTGTGAAAAGTAAAACAAAACAAAACACTCTGCTTTCCCTTTCTCTTTATCTGGGTGATAATAGACTTGGAGTTACATGTCATTCAAAGGAATAGAATCCAACCTAAGAACAGTCCCTTTGAATCTTCTCCTATATGCCTCATTAGAATATTTATGCCTTCTGAGTGGCTTGAGAACAGGGTTTCCTTGGGGGGAAACTGTTAAAACTCAACAACTTGGTAAAATTGAAAGATGAAGGGACTTTGTTGTATTACTAGAAACATGATAAGTGAAATGAAATCTGATGATAAAATATCAGGACCTCAGAACCCCAGGATGGATGCCATGCTAAATAGTAAAGGCAATAAATTGTCAGTCTTTGGGGGATGCTTTCTAGGGCAAAAGATTTCAAGACCTCTCCTGGTAGTCTATTTAATCACAAAATAACTCTTCTTGTCAAGAAGTTCTGCCTTATGTCTAACTTAATTTGTCTTACTGTAATTTAAATATCATTTCTTTTATTCAACCCTTGAAAAAAGAAGCAAAAAAAAAAAATTCTTTGCTTCCTCAGCATGATAAGACTCCATATACTTAAAGATGATAAATAAACTATTCATTTATTTTCTAAGTAAGGGACTCAACTCAGGCTTCTCCAAGTACATGAGTTCACGCTCTGGTTTATTTTTTTCATCATATATAACTTCATTCTTATTTTGTTTTATTTAAGAAAAAAGAATTGAGACCTGGTAGGTGCAATAGTAATAATTTCTAGCTAATTCTGATGATGGTTGAGGCATATGTTCAAGATAATATATCATTTAATATTGAATACATTCCAATATTACATTTAGTTTTGAAATAACTACATTATATTGATGATACTCATTCAATATGTAGGTTAAGATCTTGCTGACGTTTTTTTGTTTGTTTTTTATTTTTTACTTTATTATTCTTGTGTTTGGTTAGGAATCCTAACTGCTACGTGTTAGCTATGTAGTATTGGACAGACTAGTTAGCCTCTCTTGGCTTTAATTACATTATTTGTGAATTACGAATAATGTGATATTGTCTCTGTAAAAATATTTAATGACCTACTAGGACTGTAGTAAGTGCTCAAGAAATGCAAGTTTTCATTCTGAGTACATTTTATTTCTTATATGTATTATTTGAAGTTAATACATTTATTCATAGTGAAATAGGATGTTTGTTCAACTTTATTTTTTTAAAAGTAGGCTCCATGGTGGGCTTGAATGTGGGGCTTGAACTCAGGACCCTGAGATCAAGGTCTGAACTGAGATCAACAGTAGGATGCTTAACCCACTGAGCCAGCCAGGTGCTCCACTTTTCTTTATTTTTAATAAATATTATTTATGATGTGACCCTGCTTCCTCTATTTTGGTTTCATACTTTAATAGTGATATTACTTCCTTCAAACATAAATTATAGAATGGAAATCAGATTTATGGAGTTTGGTTTGCTTTTTACAAATTCGCTTTAGAATCTATTCAGAATTTACTCTTCTAAAGGGCTTCGAGCTGCGTATCTTATTATGTCCTCTGTAATATCAAAGATTGAAATTAGGATGATGTTATCTATAGTTGATAGGCTACATCTTTGTAGTTTTGTAGGGAATTTCACTTCCGGGGTAGGGCTGATTTTTCTTCTCAGAAATATTGAGTCATCATTTTTTTAAATCTTCACTGTTTCCTTAAGTGCTTTAGGAAACATGCTCTTGTACTCTTATATAAAAATATATTAAGTTTAAATTTAAATTTTTCATTTCTATTTATTTTCACCCTGGATTTCTATATTCATGTTAGAACATATATAGAACATGTATCACAACTAGTGATAAAATTTGAAAGCTACTTCCTTTTGCAATTGTAATTTACAATTACATTAATTATGCTTTAATTCATTTCCTTTCACCGGTTGATGGGAAGATGTTTCTTGCCTATTCCTTTTATTTTGTCTCACCCGGATAAAGATGAAAGTCTGTAATACTTGGGACTCATCAGCAAGTTTCTATTACATGGCTGAAAATTGTGCCTTTCCATAATCGGCAAGTACTTTCCAGGTATATTTCCTGACAGGCCTTCTGAGGAAGCAAACCCAGAGTCATGTTACAAATATGCTAGGAGGAAAAAGACAAACACACTAAAGATTTGAAAATGGAATACTTATGTCCCTAAATATATGTAGGATGTGGATCTAGAAAATGCATCGTTACGATTGATGAAAATGGGAAATACTGTTTATTTTGTGTTAATGTGGAAATAGAAGAAAAGAGGTCATGGGCATAATGTGTGACTCTTAAATTAGTAAGGTGCCCAGAAACATACCTAGCACATAGAAGGAAATCAATGAAGAATGTGAGATGAGGTCCAAAGAATGGCTGTTTTCGACAGTGCGGGCACAGACATAATCCCACAGCAGGACTTGTCACATTAGTCTAGAAATGGGACTTGGGGCAGGCAGGTGAACCAGGCAACTGGAGCGGAGTGCAGGTTTGACTGCTGGCTGTGAGATTGCTTGGAGGAGGCGGGACACTGGCAGTTCTTGAGAGTCCTGGGGAGAAAGCTGAGATCAGAGCTATCTAACCAAAATGGAGACACAAGGACAGTTCTGATTAAAAGGGAATTTCAGTTTTCAAAGGTTTCAAAGCAGAACAGGGGCACAGGAATGTATGTGCGGGAGGTGGATTTCAGAGAGCAGAGTTAGCGAAGCAGGCCCAGGCAGAAACAGAGTCATCGTGTAGATAGCACATACTCTTATCTGGAGGAAGCTGTTAGGGCTTGAGTCTGGAGTAGAGCACGGAGATGCCTGATCTTTGCTTTTATCATCCTCCCTGGGAAATCACTTGTTACTGGTTTATCAAGTTTAAACTGCCTGGTTTGTAAAATCCTCCCCTAACATTATGTACTCTTTGGATAATAAACTCTCTGCCTTAGTCAATATCCCCTTTTTTAACAAATACTTTTAGTACTTCCTATGTGCCAGACACTGTTCCAATGGGAAAGAAACTGCCCTCAAGGGTCTGTAATCTAGGGAGTCACTTTATGAACCTCCAAGGATGTTTTAAAGTTCCTGAGCACTTCCTAATGCAGTGCCTTCAGACTCCCCTCCAACTACTCAAGAGCTTAGTATAATCTAGATACATACAATTTTGTCAATCATGCCTCAATAAAATGTATTATTTTATTATTGTTTTATACATTTATTATATTATTATTTTGTTATATATGTGTGTGTGTGTATATATGTATGTGTATATATATATATATATATATATAAGCTGAGATACATCCTTCAACACAAACTCAAAATTCTCATACACTGTGAAGCTTTTCTGGAGCATTGTAATCTTCACTGTCCCAGTGTCTTCAGAACTTCTAATCTATTTTAACTATTTTGTGAAATTATAGACTTCTCAGAGCTGGAAGAGTTATAACATTATTTATTTAATTATTTTAAAATATGGAGATATGGAGCCCAAAAAGATAAGGTGATTTAGTTAAGGTTAACACAGCTATTTACAGAGGAGCCAAGATTTGTATCTAAAACTTCTGACTCTTACATCAGTCAGGTGTCTGACAAAGTGCTGGCATATTGCAGATACTCAGTGAACGATGGCTGTTATTCGCTAGGTATCAGACTTGCTCCTCACTGTGGTTTCTTTAAGAATTGTGTGTGCTTTACACTTACATTGTGTATCCTGGATTACCAGCACAGAACTGAGCCGGCTGTAGATGCTAAGCATATATTTACTGATTAATTGTTAACACAAACCTCTTTCCTATTGTCTTCATACGGAGGAAGCAGAAACCGTGAAAGAGAATATTTATGTTCCTGAGCCTCACAGTTGAGCAATGGGCATGTGCTGGGGCTGTTACTCTAGCAAAAATGATTATTGATTGTTTATATTGCAAAGAAGTGACTGTTGTGATCTGCAAATATTTTTAAAGCTACCATTAAGCAGCCACTCCTCAAGTTGGAATTAGTGATTATGGGACTGCCAAAAATCATTGCATCCCACAAGTCAAAGGAACATGGCTCCCTTTTTGTTAATAGACATTTAAAGCTCCTAGCTTTAAGTTCAAGACACAAGTTTAACTGCTTCATAGATAAGGAAGTATTGTTCCAATGGAAAGCAGCAGTAGAAGCCTGAATCCCTATGTTATTAATGTTTTACTTGCTGAAGAATCTTCTTTAGTTGATATACATCAGAATTTAAAGAAAATTATTGTACTTTATACTAAGGGCTTAGGAAAGAGAATATGAAGCTTTGCTCTATCCTATCTTTGGAGCACAGGGAGGTTGATTATTGCATCCTGGGGTGATCTTTGGAGCAGGGTCAATTTTCACAGTTGAAGAAATGTTATAATGGTGGGTCTTTCTTTCTCATCTGGCCAATGCATATATTAAATAAATATCTAGAGATCCTTCTTTTTTATACATTCTAAAATAAGACCATATTCAGGTTTGAAGATTTCAGTGGGCCCAGTCCCTTTGGATGTTTGCAAGATACAGATCTATATAGAAGGCAAAGGTGATAAAAATATAAAAGACACATAAACACCTCCACTCCTAAGTTAAAACCCACTGTTAAATCAAGAAGGTCCTCTTGCTCCCCAGGAAAAATAAATAAATAGGGAAAAAGCTGTAATAACTGTGATACAAAATAAAAATGCTTTCTTCATATCCTTTTACAAAAACCACAATCTTCTTAACTTATCTCCAAAGTAAAAATCTTCCTCACCTCACATACTTCATGATCCCAGGGGACATCTTAGGACATCAGCACAGTTACCAGAAAGTAATAAGAGACAGTGCTTTTCACTATCCAGCTATGTTTGCTTTTCTTCCTCTTGTTCTCTATGTTTCTGTCTCATCCCCCAAATTTTCTCATTTCACCATTTTCTTAGGGGATGAGTAGTGTGAAGGAGTATGATCTTAGAAAGAGAAACAGAAGCCCAATTTCCAAAATTACCTGGATTTGATGCACTGTGGCACTTATCAAAAAACCTTATATATATCCAGTTTTATAGTCAGAAATGTCATCCTAAATGAAGGAAGGCAGTAACAACTAGGGGAGAGAGTTGAACTCATGTCATTGCACTGAGAGAGATGGAGAATCGTAGAAAAGAGACATGCCATGAAACAGTTCTTAAAATATTTAAAGCTTTTAAAAAAATATTTTCTGACACGGTGGCTTATTATAAGAGAAATAAGGTCATCCTATTATTCTGGGAGGGGCAGAACAAAGACAATATAGATTCCTAACTGGCTTTTTTATTTTTATTTTTTTTAGAAAATTTCTTTTAGTCCATTCAGTCACTCCGCTTTTTCATTGGATTTTGTTCAGTTACAAACTCCACCCTAGGAGTTATTTTATTCCTGTAGTACTTTTTTTCTTTTTAATTTTATTTCATCTGTCTTGGCAGTGACAGCCTGCTGATGTCCACTATTAACGTTGACATCAGGAATGATTGTGAAGTCAATGAAGATGCATATCTTTCTAATAAAGAAGAACAAGTAGAGATGAATGCTCTTCCAATAATACTATTAACAGCAGAGACTACTACAATAAAATACCCATTTTCTAAGACTATTTTTGTTTCATGTAACTGTAGGTATGGAAATTCAGTGGAAAATTGATATTCATTTATTCATTCATTCAAGATTAACACAGTCAGTCTTATATACTAGTCCAGTGATTCTCAACGTGTTGTCTGAGGCTCTCAGGGATTCTTGACACTCTATAAGAGGGTCCATGAAGTTTAAATTATTCTTATAATAATATCAAGACATTGTCTTTCTGCTTTGTATACTTTGTGCTGATGGGGCAAAAACATTAACTAAGCATTACCATGAACTAAGCCAGTGGTACCAAACAGTACTGAGGAGTTATTATATTCATCACTATCACACATGCATTAAAAAAAAAAAAGTTTGTTCAAGAATGTCTATCGTAAAGCAGTAAAAACCGTTGATTCTACTGAATCTCAATCCATAAGTAGACATCTTTTTGTATTCTGTGAAACAAAATGAAAAGTATATGTGAAGCACCTGGTTATTTGTCTACTAATTTCATAGACCACCTCTTTACTTGAAAGAGTAACTGACAAACTAGGGTTACTTAGACTTGGTTATTTCGGAACAGTTTTTGGAAAAGAGCAAAGTAAGTGTCACTTTAAGGGACAACAACTGACCGTTTTTGGTGCCAATTACAATATTCAAGCTTTTATGTAAAAAATAGAATATTTGGAAAACTTGTATCTGTCACTGTGAGTTTGTACCTTCCCAATAATTAAAGACTTCTCCAATAAGAGTAGTGGTAATACGAAGGAATGCAAAATTTTGATATTGTATAATGAGATGTATCAACATTTGGAAGATCTGCTTAATTTATTGAATCAGTATTTTCCAAATGACCAATGCATAATATTACAGAACTAGGCATGGGTAAAAGATCCAAAGCACAGGATAGACCAGTGGATTCTAATGGAATAGCGTATAAAAAGTTCATTTATAATGGTTTTAGATTCCACAGTACAACTGACCTTTAAAAAACTACCAATTACCAACTTTTAGTGTGATCCAAAGAATAATATCCACAGTTATCTGAAAAAGCTATCAAAATACTTGCCACTTTTTAAACTAATAGATATGTGAAGACAGATTTTCTTAACACACGTCCATTAAAGTAAAATACAAGAATCCAGCTCTCTCCTTTTTTAACATTACAGATATTTGCAAAATGGACAGCATTGCTCCTCTTTTCATTCTTCTGGACAATATGGTTCTTCATAAAAGACATTATGAATAGGAGCTTGGGATGGGCTTAATACTATTGTTTTTAAATGAACATTTGAGGGGCGCCTGGGTGGCTCAGTCGTTAAGCTTCTACTCCCCCTGCTTGTGTTCCCTCTCTCTCTGTGTCTCTCTCTGTCAAATAAATAAATAAAATCTTTAAAAAAAAAAAACGAACACTTGAAAAATCTTTCAGTTTTAATTTAAAATATAGTAGATAGGAATAAGTATAGCTCTTATAAACAAAGGCTCATTACAGTCCCTGATAAATGTTAAGAGTGTGAAAGAATGATGAGCCCAAACTATTTGAGAACTGCTGTCTGAGTCTATGGAGATTTTCTACTGGTAGGACTTCAAAAAGTGAATTGACAACATGATAGAAAAACAGAACTTACAAATTTGGAACTTGAAAATTTTGTTTGACTGAACTCCTACACCAAAGTTTATGGGAATTACCATATTTGGGAAAAATTGCTTCTATATACGGATCAAAACTTTTAGTGAGGCTCTGTTTCTGATCCTCTTTCAGACCCCACAAAACTGACCCAAACAGAAAATTTCATTGGAAATTTTAACCCGGTGCCTAGTCCAACTCAATGATGTTTATCATCTGCTTTTTCTTCCACTTTCAGCAGGGAATAAAGTTTGTCTTATGCTAATCATGGAAAAAGCAAAATAAACACTAGAGAAAAATTCTTTTTATATATATATTTTAAAGATTTTATTTATTTATTTGAGAGAGAGAGAATGAGAGAGAGCACATGAGAAGGGGGAGGGCCAGAGGGAGAAGCAGACTCCCCGTTGAGCAGGGAGCCCGATGCGGGACTCGATCCAGAGACTCCAGGATCATGACCCGAGCCGAAGGCAGCCGCTCAACCGACTGAGCCACCCAGGCGCCCATCTTTTTATGTATTTTTGTAAAAGATTTGTCAAATACAAGTAAAAATAAGTCTATTTATCTGAAGAGTAGTCTTTTCAGAAATATTTTAAGGTAAAAGTGTGCACATACACTCTTGTCTTTCCGACAGTTTTGGGATTAGATTAAAAGTGAGGGGAAATACGCACTTTTTTCTTCTGTCCAGAAACAAAAAAATATGTATGTGTGATTATACTCTAAGGACCAGAAAGTTTTTTAGTTATTGAAGGGAAAAGTTACAATAGTCTATTAATGATTTGGGGACAATTAGATAATTATTTGGCAAAGATTACATAAACTCCCCACTTCCTGTATGTAGCCTAAGAACACATAGGAGTCTTTTTAGAGTCTAAAGATGGAGGTGGTCTTTGGATATATACAAAGAACATAAGACATAAAGGGAAAGATAACTAGATTTGATGGCATAAATCAAAAAAAAAAAACAAACCTGTATTACTTATTTGAAAAATTAAAAAAGAACATTAGGACAATGTTTCTAATACATGCAATTGACAAATGGTTCATATCTGTAGTGCATAAGGTCTGTAAAGAGCTCCTACAAGTCAGTAAAGAAAAGGCAAACAACTCAATATAAGAAATGTTAAAGATAAGGAAATACAATAATAAGAAGAGATACATATATTTGGCCAATATATGGAGAATTTGTCAAAATGACAATATTATAAATGTTGGAGCTATTCAGAGTTGAGGGTGTTTCAAAGACTCTCATGCCTAGTTGGAAGGATTTTTTTTTCTTTTTATTTATTTATTTATTATTATTATTTTTTAAATTTAAATTCAATTAACATGTAATGTATTAGTTTCAGAGGTAGAGGTCAGTGATTTATCAGTCTTATATAATACCCAGTGCTCATTATATCACATGCCCTCTTTAATGTCCATCCCCCAGTTACCCCATCCTCCCATCCTCTCCCCTCCAGCAACCCTCAGTTTGCCTCCTGTGATTAAGAGTCTTTTATGGTTTGTCTCCTTCTCAGATTTTGTCTTGTTTTATTTTTTCCTATCTTCCCCTATGATCCTCTGTTTTGTTTCTTAAATTCCACATATGAATGAGAGCATATGATAATTGTCTTTCTCTGATTGACTTATTTCGCTCAGCATAATACCCTCTAGTTCCATCAATGTCATTGCAAACAGCAAGATTTCATTTTTTGATGGCTGAGTAGTATTCCATTGACTATATATACCACATCTTCTTTATCCATTCATCTGTTGATGGACATCTGGGCTCTTTCCATAGTTTGGCTATTGTGGACATTGCTGGTGTAAACATTGGGGTACAGGTGCCCCTTTGGATCACTACATTTGTATTTTTGGGGTAAATTCCTAGTAGTGCAATTGCTGGGTTGTAGGGTAGCTCTACTTTCAACCTTTTGAGGAAACTCCATACTGTTTTCCAGAGTGGTTGCACCAGCTTGCATTCCCACCAACAGTGTAGGAGGGTTCCCCTTTCTCTGCATCCTCGCCAACATCTGTCATTTCCTGACTTGTTAATTTTAAGGATTTTAACTTGGCTAAATGTGTGTCTAAGCTAGAAAGTCCGCATCTAGTAATTTATCCTTGGGATATTCACATCTATGCTCAACAATATAAGCATAGGATGTTCATTGTCTTCAATGGTGAAAATGTAGAAACAAGTTATATGGTTACTAGTCATGAATTAGTTAAATAAATGAGAGCAAGTCAATTTGACAAATTTTGTAGTCATGCAAATATATGTAGTTTTATATACAATGAGAAGGAATTTCATCATATGTTAAGTATAAAATACTCTGAGTATTTTTATGAAAATACTGTGTGTGTATATAATACTTACCTATATGTATTGATAAAATGTCTTTGGAAGATATACACCAAACTACTGAGAATTACTTTACATCAGTGATGTGGTTATAAGAGATTTTTACTTTCTTTTACTGTTTATCTCCTCAAGTTCAATATTAATTAAATTGAATTTTCCTAGTGTAATTTCCCTGAGTTTCAGTTATAAATTCATTCACTTTCATATTACAGGAGAGTGGGGAAGTGTCAACTGGATTGCAGTGGCCAGCTCCTCAATTATAAGACATTAATTATTTTAAAAGAGGGAGGAGTTCACAGAAGGCTTACTCCCTAAAACTCAAAAGGCCCAGTGTGACCACAATTTAAGAATTAATTCATATCTCAAATCAGTTATTTAAGTTGTATCCATCTTGTGAGCTGATTATGTTCTTTGAATTTCACTAAGAAAATTCAATTCAATTAATATTTAATGAGCGTATTATATTCAGGCAATGTGTTCAATCTAATTATATTTACCACTAGTACATTCTTGTAAAATTTTTAAAAAATGTAAAGGAAAGAAAAAAAGAGTACAACCATAGTACAAGGCAATGTATGAATGATCAAATAATTATAAGCCAGCAAGAGTTACTTCAGAGATGCCTGAATTAGTTAAACAAATGATAGCAAATCAATCTGACAGATTTTTGTACAGTCATGAAAATACATATAGTTTTATATACAATGAGAATAAATTTCATCATATATTGAGTATAAAACATTGTGATTATTTTTATAAAATACTATGGGTGTATAATACATGTCTATATGTAACTTCAGAGAAGGAAAAAAATGGGATAATCTGGAATATGAACATTGAAGAGGAGGAAATTAATATGGGTCTGGGACAACAATTAGGATTTAGTTCACAGACTGATCTTGGAGGTCCTAGAATAGATTCTAGAAATCTCAGAGAAATTATCAGCAACTCTCTCATTCACTTATGGAATGTTATTTTTGATGAATTAGGGAAAAGCATTTTCTCTAATATCCCTGATCATGTTTGTTACCTTCTGAGTTTTCAAACATTTTTGCCTTATGAATAAATGTCTGAATAAGAGCTGAACTATTATCTAAGTGGGTAATTAGTGTTCAAAGACACTTTTTTTTCTTCATATGCATTCTTTATTATCATATCAGCAGTTCTTCTTTAAAAGCTTATATGAGTGAGCTTTCTTTTTTTGGCATCTATTATCAGCTGCTAGCTTCTTTTTTTCCTTATGGAAGCACTGCCATAGATCTAGTGACCTTCGTTTTGTGAACGAGGAGACTGAGGCACAGAGAGGTTAACGTCACATGCTGTAGAAGAACCAAGATCAGATCCATCATTCCCTCTTGCCAGGCCCTATGGCCTTTTTACTGTGCCATGTTGCTTTCAAATATATCTTATGTTTTCTGGTTTCCAGTGTTTAATCACTCTCTGAGGTTGTTATTTGTTCATGGATTTATTTTGCTCTTTCACATCACTGAAGGGAGATTCTATCTTTAGTGCTTTGGAGCCTGAAAGAGTGAATGTATCTTAAAAATGTAGGTCTAACTGCTTACAAAGATCAATGAACCCTTGAGTGCTTTCTCCAAATATTATTTATGGTAGATGTTTGAATTTTCTCCTTGACTGAAATGCAAGGAATAACAATGTGAAAAGCAATGAATTTGTAAAAATCTACAGGATTAATTTCAAAACTATCATTTGTCTTAATGCCTCAGCTTTACTGGTGAGACCAGAATACAATTTTCTTTTGGCATTGGTCTTTTAATCTGAAAAAGTGTGAAGATTATGTATTTGATTAAAAGAGTAACTATGGAAACAAACTAAATTTTCTACTACAAATAATTTTATCCAATACAGTTGAAGAGTATAAAAAGCCAATCAATCCTATGGCATCTTGCTAACTGAATATTACTGATTCTTGAAAAGTTGCTAAGTTTCTAGAGGTTCTGAAGCGGAAAGAAACAAAAAAAAATTAAAAGATAAAGACATGAAGGGGAAGGAGAAACATCTTTAGATTCCTTTAGATTCCATCAAATTATGGCCTGGCACACTGGGATTGGACAATTCTGTCATCTTAGTGAAGCTCTCCTGGATGTCACTTTATCCCTTTACATGTCACTTTCCTTAACTATGACAAATTGGGTTGGTCTGAGGACCAATGACTCTGTCATTCTGTAGATAGATTATTTCACAGGCCGTTTGGTGTTTCAAGATGATATGAATCTTATGTTCCATTCATCCTAAATCCTGGAGGAGGAACAAAGCTTTAAAATAATTTCAGAGAATTAATGTCATCATATGATTCTGTTTTCTGTTCTCTTTATTTTAATTCTATATGATCTTCCTTGTCTATTTTGTTTACTACCAAGTCTTCCACTGCTGTCCCTATTTGTTAGAGTACCTGATGCAGATACCTAGCTCTAACTCTTGTGTTACTCCACACTTGTTTATCCGGTTGTCACTTAAATTTGATTTTCTTTCTTGTCGCTTACCTGATTAAGATTGTCTTTGTTTATAGTTATACTTTTTATGTGTCCTTCTTGCTCACAAACAACCCTTTCTTACTAATTTAAATACTTGCACAATTCTGTCATTTCTGTCTCCAAATGTTCCAAGGTGGAACATTTCTCCTCCTTCCTATTCTTACTTGTGTGGCCACAAACCTCTGTCGTACTTTTATTACAACAGAGAGTTCATTGTCTTTGTGTTCAGTCTTTCTTCCTTATAATCCATTCTGCACACTTTATTTTCCTGATGTACATATTTGATCATGTCCTGCTCCTTTCAGAAGTGATCTGTGGCTTTTTATTGCATAGAAAACAATACAGTCTTCTCAGTCTAGACTTTTCAGGGTCTTCACTTTTTGGCCTCATCCTTCCATTCTAGTTCTCTCCTAGACATCCTGTACTTCAGTCTTATCAGCCTACCTACCATTTTTAAATTCATACTGTTAATTACAATATGGATTTGGCTCTGTGTAAAAGAGACTCCATATAATTGTGACTTAACCAATATAAAAGTTTAATTCTCCATCACATAATAACCCAGATTGCAGATGTGGTCATTGAGGAACCCAGACACTACCATCTGAAGCATTTTGCTCCTTTCAGCATGATCAGTGGTAACTTGGTACCATGTCTCCACTTCCAGAAGCATGAAAGAGAGGGTGGGGAAGAACACATACTCTGCATTTGAAACGTTTTCTGGAATTTCCACGTACCATTTCCTCTTATATGTCATTGGCAGAACTTAATAGCACTTACTCACCTGGCCATACTAGTTGCATAGAAGGCTAGAAAATGTGATCTTGATACTACTAGTCCAATATATGCAGAGTTAAAATTGTTAATACTATGGAAGAAAGGGAAAACCAGGTGAGAGATAGCCAGGAATCTTTCTCATACTCCCTAAGTTGTTGTTAGTGGTGGTCTTCTGCTCTTCTTCCTTGTCTTTCTCCCTCTCCCCTTTTCTTCTCCTTCTCCTCTTCTCTCTTCCTCCTCTTCCTCTCTCTCCTCTTGTTCCTTCTCTCCTTAGCTTCATGGCTTTTGTTACCATTTTCTTTGTTGAGATGGCCTTTCCTTTAGTTTTATCTCCATTGCTAAAATTCCTATCCATCGTTCGGATCCAAGCCAAAACCATACTGTTCAAGATTCTGTAATTTTAAATCAATCTATTTTCCTCTTGATATCCTTTTGCACAAAATGTTGTAATTTAATATCTAATATGGGTTTTCATCTTTAATTTTTTGAATGTGGGCATGTACTGAATCTTATTCGTAGCTTTGTTCTATAATATTTATCTATATTGCTTTGTGTGTATTAATATTTGAGAATTAAATGTTTTGGCATCTAATATGCTCTGGGTACTACTTTATTTATTTCATTTCATCTCATCAACAAACCAACGAATCAAAAAAAGAAACAAACAAATAACAGGACTCATAAGTTAAGTACATTGACTAAAATTATTCAGTTAGTAACTTGCAGGGAAATACTCTAATTCACCAAATGGTAAGCTTGCCATAGCCAGTTTGCTGCAAGACAGTTTGTGGAAATTAGATTGGTTGAATTATTGAGGTTTTTCTTTTTCAAAAGTTTTTATTTCCTAGAGCTTCCTGGCATTTCTTTTGCTTTGTAATTTTCCAGTCCAGCTTGATTGAATATAATCTTTATGTATTTACATTGTTCTTGTGTTTAGTATTTTTATGAAGATATGTGTCTAATCCGTAAAAGCAGTGTATTATCTTGTATCTCTTGTCTCACTCATGTGTGATTTTACCTTTGAATCAGCTTCTGCATCAGTCTCTGGAAGACCTGAGTTTTGATAGGACTTCAAAAATTATTTTTTTCTTTCCATTGTACCATGCTGCCTTATTGACTATGTGCTCAAAAATCTTGTTGAAGTAACTTGAAATCTCTTGCTAGGAAATACACATACTTTATCCATGTTAGATAATGTTTTTTTTTAATAACTTGTTAATTCTTTGTGACCAAAAATAGTGTTAATATTTTGGTTCTAACTTGGAGAGCACTATAAGTATCAAACTTCTATGAGTCAAAAGTTTTCATTGTACAGGGGACTCATTTGTGATCTTCACAAATAAAGAGACCTTGTAAACGTATTATCTAAATCTTCATATGGAAGTTTGGGGAAAACATCAGTGCTGCATTTTAATCAGTAAAGCCATAGGCTATTATTTCTCATCCCTTGATATCGTTTTATGTCCCTGTCCTTCTCAAATAACAGTAACTTTTGCTGCTGGATGGGCTCTAACTTAAATTCCAGGCCTATACCAGTTTCTGGGCCAATTATAACAGAGTTATCAGCAAAAAGATCATTACTTTTTGCTAAGCCCATTGGTGGGCTTCCAACAAACTTATCTTGCTAATCATTTCTGATACCTCAAGGGTGTCAAGAATGAACCCCGAGTGCCCATGTGGCTTCTGAATTATAGTCTAGCCTTTCTCTAAACTTTGCCCCTAATTTTGACCTAATTCACTGAACTAGGATCTATTATAACCACCATTTAATTGACTCATTTTGTCTTGACTCCAAACAAATATCTTGGTATGTATTGTTCTTTCACTGACTAGCAGAGACACAATCAACTCTTGTGTAGGTCAATCAACCCTTTTATCCTGCTCTCATTAACGTCTCAAAAAAGACCTGGTATAAAAACTACAGAAACTACACAAAAACCTCTTAGGAAACTCTCCCATTTTATTTTTCCACTTATGTTATACTTCCAAAATGATTCATTCTAATCAAAGCTATTTAAGTTAGATGACAAAAAGACATACAAAACCAAATTCCCAACAGTAGCTGAGTTACACTATTGTATATGAGACATGTAATGTAAACTCTTATTTATGTATTTAACCCACAGTAGTTAACACATATTTACTTAAAATATGACTTTTCTGGTTGTCATTTAAATTTGTCAAGGTAAACTAAGAATAGCAAGATTCCCCAAACTAGGTCACAATCTTACACAGTTATTTCTTTTGAATAGAGAAGTAGAAAATGCACCACATTAAGTGCTTCAGTTCAAAGTAGTTATTACATCCTTGTTTCTTCCAAGGCATTCTCTTTTCTACGTCTCATTCCCTGGTGAATACCCAAAGCAATAAGCAGACATTAATATTACATGTGAGGATGACTGTTTCATATTTGCTTTACAGAAATTATAAATATTTAGACTGTTTCAAATGAAATAATTTCTACTTTTTGGATATCTCCATTTGGAGAGTTGTCTCTGTAGTGGTTCAAGTATTTTATAAGTGGTTTAAGAGCTTAATACACCAAATAATCCATTCACATTCTTGTTCCTGTTTAAAGAATGCAGACCTCATGTATTATAATTTGATTCCATTTTATTGAAGTTAATTCAGAAAATATGGCCAACCAGGTGGCATCCAAGGGTTTTGCTACTTCTGAAGAGATTAGCATATAAACACATCACAACATATGGTTAAAGGTTCATTTACAGGTGTGACACCTTCTGGATCTTGTTGCCCTAAATCAATTTAATAGTCAGTGTGTTGGGTTAGCTGCCTTGGCAGAGGTAATTAGCTGTTATAAAAAAATGTATCTACACCGTATGGATTGTGTGAGCATTTATTATAATTGCAATAAATTCAATAGTTCCAATGTCTCACTGGAGATTAGGGAGTGAAATTACCTTCTCCAGGACACTCAAGGTCATAGGTACTGATCTTTCTGGTGGGAATTACCACTCAAAAATCCTGGAATTATTAAGTTTAACTTTATTTTTTTTCCTAATATTTTTCTCTCTTTACCTTTCCCATTTTGAACTTTACTATTGGTTACAAAGAAAAGAAGTATTATCATCTCTTTCAGTAGTGAAATGTATTAACAAAGGAATATAGAATTTTAATGGCCCCACATGGAAATATCTGAGTTCAATACCACAAATCCAAGGACCACTTTGAAAAATGTATAATGTAGGGGCGCTTGGGTGGCTCAGTCGGTTAAGCATCTGCCTTCGGCTCAGGTCATGATCCCAGGGTCCTGGGATTGAGCCCCACATCGGGCTCCTGGCTCAGCGAGGAGCCTGCTTCTCCCTCTCCCTCTGCCTCTCTCCCTGCTCATGCTCTCTCTCTGTCTCTGTATCTCTGTGTCTCAAATGAATAAATAAAATCTTTAAAAAAAAAAGAAAAGAAAAATGTATAATGTATTGGTTTTTGGAACTGCATGCAGGCTTATGAGTTAAAAAAAAAAAGATTAAGGTATGTATTCATTTTCTATTGCTACGGTAACGAATTGCTGTGAACTTCATGGTTTAAGATATCCCAAACTTATTATCGATAATTCTGGAGGTCGGAATCTGAAATTAGTCTCAATGAGCTAAAATCAAGGGTGTCAGCAGGGTTGCCTTCCTTTTTGGAGCTGCTAGGGGAAAGTCCATTTCCTTGCCTTGTCCATCAGTTGGAGGCCACCTCTAGTCCTCCAGGGGTGTCCTTCCTTCTCAACTCTAGCAATGGCAGGTCAAGTCTTTCTTTCATTGTTCTTGAATTTTTCAGATTGTATCACTCTGGTGCTCTCCTTCTCCTGCATTCCTCTTCCACTTATAAAGGCCCTTGTATTTATACTGGAACACCTGATTAATCCAGGAAAATCTCCCCATCTCAAAATCAGATGATTAGCAAGCATCTGTAAATCCATCTGCAATCTTAATTCCTCGTTGCTTTGTAAACTAACATATTCATAGATTCCAGGAATTAGGAAATGGGAATCTTTGAGGGACTGTTTTTCTGCCTACTGTAGGTGATGGAGACATTTTTAAAAAAGAACAAAAAATAGGACGGTGTGAGGAAAAAAAGATAGTCGGTGAAGAAAGCAGCTTGCTAGTCCCAGCTCTGCAGCCAACTAGTAAAGAAACTCAGAAAAGCTATTACTATTTCTCTGTTTCACAGTTTACCATTTCAATAAATTAATAATAAATACTCTCCACTGGGAGCCTCAATATACCATTCACTCTTTTATGTATGTGTTATCTCATTGAATTCTCAAAACAACTTTACCCCACTTTGTAGATAATCAAACTTGAGGCACACAGAGTTTATGCAACATTTTCTTGATCACTCAGCAGATCACTCAGCAGGAGAGGTATGATTTCATTCATAAAGTCTGACCTAACTAAGAATTTTTAAACATTGGGCATATTGCCCTCATTGAAATAAGATACTAATATTTTATCTTTTCATCTATTTATTAGTTAAATCAACCAATAAATATTAATTGGGCACCCACTGGCAGACCAGAAACTCTGGTAAGCATTGGAAATATGGTGGTAAATGAGCAAAACATAGGTTCTGTCTCTGTGAATTGGAATGTAGGTAAGATTGAAATATAGACATCGTTCCTATAATTTACTGTTGTATCACAAACCAACCCAAAACTTGGTGGCTTCAAGCAACAATTATTTCATTATCTCTTATGATTTTGTAGGTTTACTGGTATCAGCTGGGCAAGTCCCATATAAATTCAGCTGAGCTTCATGCCACTAGAAAATCCAAGATGGCTCACTTTTATGACTGGCAGTTGGTGCTGTTTGTTGGCTGGTGCACCATGTGACAGGCTTCTAACTGCATAATGGCTGCACTCCAAAGAGTGTCCCAAGAATGAATGTTTTAAGGGAGAGGAAACAATTCTGCCAGTTTTCTTTAAGACTAGGTCAGGAATTTATACAACATCACTTCTGTATTCTGTTGGCTAAGCAGCCACAGAGTGAATTCATACTCAATTTTTTAATTTTTTATTAATTTTTTTATTTTTTTATTTTTTTAAGATTTTATTTATTTATTTAACACAGAGAGAGACAGGAGAGAGGGAACAGAAACAGGGTAAGTGGGAGAGGGAGAAGCAGGCTTTCCGCTGAGCAGGGAGACCGATGAGGGACTCGATCCTACAACCCTGGGATCATGACCTGAGCCGAAGGCAGGTGCTTAAAGACTGAGTCATGCAGGTGTCCCAAGTGTGTTCATATTCAAGAGAAGTATACTTAAATCTTTTATGGAAAGAGTGACCAAGAAGTTGTGGGCAGTTGTGGTCCATCACAAACTAGAACATAGAAAGTAAAGGAGAGATTTTTATGAGGAAATCAGTGGCTAAATCACACAAGGCCTCGTAAGGATTTGGGAATCTAAAATAACTGCAATAGACAGACTTTGAACAACTTTAATCAGGAAAATTTAAGCATAATTCAGAATTAAATTATAAATAAGATCACTGTGGGGGTAACATGGAGAATGGGTGAAACTCTAGGATAATAATAATGGTGATTTGGACTAGGAAGGTAGTCAGGCATGAAGGGAAGTCAAATTTGGATGATATTTAGAAGGCCTATTTGACAAGACATGGTCATTGTCAAATTGACATTGATTCAAGGTAGATTCAAGAGGATGAAGTAGAAGAAAATAAGGATATGCTTCCTGTCTTGAACAACTTAAGATTGCTATTTATTGAATTAGCTCACAATGGAAGAGTTCTGAAGGAAGAATGATTAGCTCAGTTTTAGAATAATTTTTGAACTTAAAGTCCTATAAAACATCCAACTGAAGTTGTCTAAAAGCAATTGGGTATATGGTCTGGGATTCAGGAGTAAGAGATTTTGCTGTTGAAGATAGAGATTTTGCTGTTTTCTCCATAGACGTAATTGGAGGTATGATTATGAATGAAGGTGCCTAAAGAGAGAATGTGGTTCAAAAGAAAAGTATGCTCAGGACAGAATCTAAGGAACACCAACATTTAATGGTCAGAGAGAAGGTGAAAAGTCAGGGGTGACAGAAGAAGCATTTAGGGAGATGGAAAAAAATGCTTATGGCAAGTACAAGCTGTTTCAAACAGGTTATAAGGATCTCTCTGGAATGCTGCTGAGGGATCAGGAGGAGAGGGTGGTCAGCAGACTTGTGGGAAGGAGCAACAGGACAGCTGGAGATCTGAGCAATGAGTTTCGTAAAGTTTCATAGACCTGTTGGGGCATGCTAATGAAGGATTGCAAGTGAGCAGCTGGAGATGGCATGTGGGCCATGACTTTATTTGAGGATGTTAGGCTGCAGGAGAGAAGTGAGGGTGGAGGAGTCTGAGACATTGAGTAAGGTTGTTTTTGTTTTTGTCTTTTTTTTTTTTTTCCTAGACACTTGAACAGAAGGGACCAGTTAAAAAAATACAGAAAATTTTGAAAATCTAAGAGAAAGAGGATGCTAATTTTGTGCTAAAAATATTTTTAAAATTTTTAAAATCTTAAGAGTGGGAATGCTGTGAAAAACAGCACCACTAATACTGGAAGAGATTATTACAAGCATTTTGTCATCAAAGACCTATCATTTTGGTGCTCTTGTTCATATCATTCTAATTAACATTAATGGCATTTTAAGTCTTTTTTTAAAAATTTTTTTCTTTTTTAAAATTTTCTTTTCTTTTTTTTTATTATATTATGTTAGTCACCATTCAGTACATCATTAGTGTTGGGATGTAGTGTTCCATGATTCACTGTTTGTGTATAACACCCAGTGCTCCATGAAACACGTGCCATTTTTAAGTCTTATATACTAAAATTTTAAGATATGAAGATGCCTCTGACTTGGGAAATATATGAGTGGTCATGGTTTTTTCTTTCTTTAGAGCTTTTAAGAAATGGACATAGTGCATTTCTCCTTGGGACTTTTTTTCCAGTGTCATTTATGAAAATTGAGACTATCTCCAAATCAGAACTTTTTAACTTTAAAAACACTTTCTTTAAAATTCTTCTTGACATGGCTGGATAACAAGTTTCTGGGTCCCTTTGAAATTTTAGGACTTTGAAATTGAAACTGTCTCAACTCTTGAATTTTTTATCTAATGCGTTTAAAAGAACTCTTTGTATGGAAAGTCAAAGTGTTGAAAGGAGAAATGATCAAAGTTTATAAGACTTGGAAGAGAATAAACATGAACTTATTTGCCAAATTTCATAATATTACAATTAGAGGACACCCTTGAAACAAAGAAAGAGGTTGGGGAAAATCAAAAGAAATACTACTTTAAACAGTCTGCTTTAAATTAATGAAATATTAACCAAAGAGATGAGACAGTGTGAAAATACAAATAGATTAAAGGGGATTCATGAACAAGATAGGTCTTTAGTAGTCTTTGAATTGTTCAAGGTTATAGTGAATATTTGGCATATTGGCTTCACATGATTTCACAAAGTTGTTCTTCCACATGAGTCTCAGATAACAAATTACATATGGCCTAAGGAGAACTGTGGTTTTTCTGGTATGGGATTGCTATTTCATATGTTTTCATGCCGTAGAAGTTAATAGTATAAAATATTACTGAAATAAGGAGGCCCACTGCCTATATTAGAATCTTAGTTTTGTGGCTTACTAGATATGTGTCTTTGGGCGGATTGCTTCACCTAGCTATGTCTCAATTCCCTCATAGTGAAAATAAAAGATCTACCTAATGATAGTTTTATGAAATATTAAAATAGATGCATTAACCTAAGTAAAGCACTTGATGTCTTTGTTCTTGTTGTTAGGCCAAGGACTGTAGTACTGGTTTTGTTGAAATGGCATTTTAAGTAAAACCTAAAGCAATTTCATTTATTTATTTACGTATTTATTTATTTTAAAGATTTTATTCATTTATTTGACAGAGAAAGAGCACAAACTGGGGGAGCAGAGAGAGAGGGAGAAACGGGCTCCCTGCTCAGTGGGGATCATGACTTGAGCCGAAAGCAGACGCTTAATGGATTTGCCCCAATGCAAAGCAATTTTAAACTGAACTCAATACTTCTATTTAAATTACTAGGGAGCAGTGTTTATACTCCAGGAAAAATTTCTTTTCTAAAAAAAACTATAATTTGTTTTGTGAGTAATCAAGTTTGTTATTCCACTAGATCATATTTAGTATTCCACTTGCATTATTATTCACTTTTAAATTCAGGGTCTAATTTTTTTTTCTAGAGTACAAGTTTTCTTTTCTTAATAATGATTTGTGAAAAAATTAGAAAAGAAGAAAAGAATTTAAAACCAAGGGAAAAAAGATCATATGATAGCCACATAGCCACATAAGTAGTTCTTTTCTCTTTCTCAATTAAGAAAATGTAGGTATGAGTATGGGTTGGAGAGAATTAGAAGAGTAGAAGTATCCCATGTGATCCATCATATATGTATACATGCATATATATATGTATGTATATGTATATGTACACACATATACATAAATGTAATGTAGGCTTTGGTTTAGTGGTGATAGGGGGTATGGATCATTCAATTAGTGTGATTCTATTCTCTCTTCATTTCTTATTGAATCAATACTCTCATCACGTCTGATGCCACATGGGAAAGTGGATGAAAGAAAAAGTAGTAAGACAGAGGCATTGTTAGAATCAAGGAGGAAAGCCCAAAATTAGTTTCCCCACTTGGAAGAAAGGAAAAGATGAAACACCAAGGTATCTTTATGTCCTAATTATGGTCTAAGGTAGACAGAGATTACAGTAGCTGTTCATTAAAGTCTAATTTTTGCTTCCAAAGACAGTTCTCAAACACAATAATTTAATCTGACTGTTATGATAAGAAACTATCTGTAACAACTACTCTTTTTATAAATTAGAAAACTTATGACCTAAAAGTTTAAGTAACTTGGCCAAGATCTCATAGTCAGTGAAAGAGCTGAAGTGATAGTGGAATCCTGCACTCATGTCTGGCCTGAACTACTTATTGTCATCACTATTAGAATATCTTTAGGGGCATGATACGAAGTTTCAATTTTTTTTTTTTTCTTAGCAGTAGACTTATACAAGTCTGGGTGTTTCAGTATTTAATGAGTATATTCTTCAGGTATCAAATCATGAATTGGCATTCCCTTTTCTGAAATACATTTATAGATTTCTTAAGATTTCTTACATTTATAAATTTCTTAAATTTAAATATGTTTATAAATTTCAGTTATGTAGAAATTTAATTTTGGCATCTACAACTTTTATGCAACATAGGTACCTTTTTTACTAAGATGGATAATGCATGATATACTTTTGAGTTTTTCTTTATGCTCATCCAAAAGGGTCTTGAAAAGTGGGCCCATCAATTCTTTATAATTAAATCCATAGTATTCTATCTTTTATAATTCAGAACTTCTTTATATTAAGATCTGACTTCTCCCATTAAAGGAAGCTTCTTAAGAAGCTCTATTTAAAGTAATTTTGATAAAATTCCTCTTATAAGTACAAACTCGTTCCATAATTAATTCAAATAATGCTCTTTTAATGTGTGTAACTTTTATTTATTTTTTTAATGTGTATAACTTTTAAATTCATGTATAATATTGGGTTTCTTGAATGAGGGCCAGAGCTTTATCTGGCTCAGGAGACTTTCTAAGTGAGCTGATATCTGTCAGAATCAGATTTAACTCTTGATGATGATGATGATGATGATGATGATGATGATGATGATGATGATGGCTTTCTACGGACACGGTTTTCACTTTTTTTCCCTGTGAAGAAATATTCTTACTTATTTGGGTGTAAACTATTTCAAGTGCTTCTATCCTTTGCCTTGTGCATTTTCAGGAACTTGGCACATGTTCCATGTAATGAGTCTCTTAGAGACACCTGGAAGTTTTGGTGCTCCAAAAGGCAGTATGCCATTAGCTTCAAGGTATTGGCTCATACTGAGAACACTCCACCCGGCAGCCTCCACAGTTGTGCTTTCAGGTTTCTTTTTGGCAAGGAACTCAAGAGGCTCAATTTGTGTTAAAATTTTTTGAAGATTTAAAATGTGTCAGAGATTGGGTCATATTTTTCCTTAGTTATTAAGATAAATGGCTTTTATTTGCTCATTATTTCATTTCATAATTCAAGATTTTTAAACCTTTTCAGACCACTATTCTAGGCCATTTCTCATGTTAGGAATTGGAGGTGAAAACGGTGAAATATATACTTTTTGACTCCAACTCGTAATCTGCCAGAAAAACATGCAAGGAAACTGATCATTAGACTGTGACACCGTTACAGTCAAGGGTAACTTAAAGGGCTGTGGCAGTGCTGGGGCTTTGGGCCTCAGATGGAACGTCAGAAAAGAGTTCAGATGGGAAGTAAAACCATTAAGGTTCATCTTGGAGCATGCATAAGAGTTAGTCTGTAGTGAAGACAGGGAGTTGGATGCATGGGGAACTGGAAGGACTGGTGATTCTTTCGGTGGGTTGAAAGAACATTGTACGTTATAGGAATTACAATTTATTTTTCTTTTGGAGTATACACTTTAAAAATGAGCCGTTCATTTCCAGGAGGTATTTTTATTTGCAAACACTAATAAACTCTCTCACTTTAGAAAAGAGATATTTGATTCATTTTAATGAGACCTAAACATATTAGAATAGAGGAACATAGACGATTTATAACTGGTTAGCCCTAGGAGCTTCCTATGTTCTGGTATTGCAAAAAATGCTTTTTGGTCTAAGAAGGAATGCTTTTTAGAGGACTTAATTTTGTTATCTGCAAATTAAACATAGATTCAGGAAAATTCAAGTTTTCATAACGTGGTAGGCCAATCATCTGTGAGTTTTTATTTTAATAGCTTTTTGTTATTTTTCATACTTAGATTTCACAACACTGTGAGGTAGCTAATGGTATTTACAAATAAGGAATCAGGGAGGTATATGAGGGGCAAATGATCAAAATCAAATAGTGGTAATTAATAAAGTCAGACATCAAATAGAGTTTTTTAAGCACCAAATTAGGTAGTCCTTTCATCAAGTCAGAGTTTCACATTTGAACTCAACCTGTACTTTTATATGACCATCCTTATGTTTAAATATAAACTTATTTGCAAGGAGAAAGATAAGGCTGAAAACCCATTTATTTATTTGCTTATTTATTCAAACACTTTTTTTATTCAATTACATTTCTAAAATAGGATTGGATGATTTGAAGTAATTATGTGAATAAGTATAATAGTATTAACATCTTGCTATTGAGTCTTATAGTTTTCACTATTTATACATAATTAAAATTTACTTTGTTAATAAATGCCAAAGCTGGCTTTTTTTTAGCTTAGTTGAATTTAAATTTATTTAGAAATTATGAGACTCAAAGCTTTTCTGGAATATCTACATCTTATATTCAGTTTGAGAAAAGAACGTACTTTCTTTGTCCCTAAATTTTTTAATAGTATCTTTTTTTAAAATTGAGGAATAATTGACATATAACAGTATGTTAATTTCAGATGCACAACATAACATTTCAATATTTGTATACATTGCAAAATGATTGCCATCATAAGTCTAGTTAATATCCATCACCATACATAGTTACAATTTTTTTCATTTCAAACCTGCCCTTTTTTGGTGTCACATCAACTTTATTTGTACAAACAAGGGTATCATCAAACCTGCCTTTTTAATCCAAGTTTGTCTTACCCTAAAATGTTCTCTTGTGTTACATTAAATTACCAATGTATTTAGGATTAGAACAGTGACATCTCCAGAAGTCATCTGATGACTTATATCACTGATACATTGTTTGTTGTTGAAATGATCTCCTTTATTCTTAAAAACTTTTGAGCACATAAATAAATAGAATATTTGGATTGTTGTTTGGCTGAAGATATGGCCATGCTTACAAATAGCAAAGTATTTGGAAGATGAATGCTCTTATTATTGAAGGTATCAAGGAACTATAAAGCTTATGAGTGGAAGAGTCAGAGAAAAAGAGAGCTTACTGAAATCCCTTAGGATGAAAATAGAAAAAAAGTAAATAAGAAGTAGTATTGAAAGCAACCTCAGGAAAATTTCTGAGTGTCTTGGACAATGTTCAACAATAAATAGCAGTGATAAGGAAGAGGTTTGTATCAATTATATATTGTATTGCTGCCTATACCTTTCCCGTAAAGAAATCAATGGCTTAAAACAACAACTGTTTTGTTTTCATGATTGTATAGGTGGGCAGTGAGTTTCTTCATCTTGTCTTGCCCAGGTTCTTTTAGTGAGCTCAGTTGGAATAAATGGGATGACTGGCTCTCTGTTCTTGTGTGTGTGTGTGTGTGTGTGTGTGTGTGTTTGAAATGTTTTATTGAACTTCTTTAAGAGAGGACAAGAATTTATGCCACGAACCAAGCAAGAGTACTGACAAGAGTTCTCTGGCCCAACCGCCTCTGTACCTCTCCGCTCCAGCCCACCTCTGCCACTACTGTGGGCAGCCCTACCTGGGACATGGTCAGCTTTAGAAAGGGGTCAGTGGGGCTGAAGCCAGGTCTTGGGATGGGAGGAATCCCCTACACTATTGAGGGGGCCACAGAGCAAACCCAGCAGCCACCATAAGTGGCCGGGGCCGTTGGGATTTCTTCTTGGTAATTACAAAAGGGACACTGGCAAACTGAAGGAACCCTGAAATACAGCCAGGTGACCTGGCCACCTGCCACCCGGGGACTTGGCCACTTGGATCCTGTGCGCACAAGCAAACCATTCTTTCTGGTTCCAGTGTTTGTGCCATCTCTCCTTTCCTCCTCTGCACCGACCTCACAACAGTTTATTTTGTATTGTTTTTAAAAATAACACGTAATTTTGTTAATATTCCATAGAAGTACTACTTCAATGAGGCTACACTTCTTCACACACAGTCTTGGCACAATGTTCTAAGATGGCAAGCCTCAGTGTGCAAGTGCATGCATTATCTTTGCTCATGGCCTACTGACCAAAGCAAGGCATATGCCATGCCCGAGTGAAGGAGGGAGGGAACCATACATGAGCATAAGTAACAGGAGGCGTGATTTATTTGGATCCATTGGTGTAACAGTCTATTCCAGTCTGCCCCCTGGCTCCAGTGATTCATGTGCAAAATACATTCACCCCCTTCCAAAACCCTCAGTCTCATCCAACCATGGCATCAAGCTCCAAGGCCATGATCTCATCATTTACATCAGATTCATAGGCAGAGAAGCTCTTTGGGTGGAGATTTTCTTTAACCAGAGAACTGGGAACTAAGAAGATGACTTACATTTTCTCCCTCTTCCTCCTCTGCATCCACACCTGACATCAATTTTGAAAGGGACAGGAAAATCTCCATAACTCAGTAACTGGATGAACAAAGGCACAGAGAAATTACTGGTCCTTAGCATTGCTGAAACCTAGCCGACGTATGCTCCAGGGGTATGGACTGTTCTTTATTGGGTCATCCCGCTTCCTGGGGGTTTCCTTAATTCGTTGCTCTCTGTTATGCTTGGCTCTGCCTTTTGGGTCCTTGGGTCTGCTTTCCTTTTTGATTAGACATGCTACATATTTGCAGTTGAGTAGCCTTCTCAGCCTGCTTATTTTCATAGAAAATTCATTTTGAACTGCCTCTGTACATTTCAGTCTAAGCTAATTACAAAAAGACAAATTAAAAAGACAAAAGTAGGTAGCAGGGGTTTGTCCTTTGGGCCAGGGGGTGGGAATGAGGAGGATGCGCCATTTTCGTAGCAGTACTTTTGTTTTTGGAGCAGGCTCTGCTTCCTCCACAAAATATGTTATTGAAAATTTACAAAAACCCCAAACAAGATACCGCAATCAACATCCCTTCATATGCCTGTGTAGAACAACACTCAGCTTCAATCATTACATTGGCCTGGGCCCAGAAAATATATATGAATTGAGACTCAAAAGAATAGGCCAATTTCATAAAAAGGTCAAAAAACAAACTGGGTCAACTACTTTTTTCACTTCTAGTTTGCTTTATACATTTAAAGTCTTCTCTTTCATAACTTTAAATATATGTCAAGGAAATACCTTAGGAAAGCCAGTGTTTTACAAAATATTTAGGCTTTTCATTGTGAAGAGCAGGAGTTTAAACCATTGAAATATCTACAATCTATACATCCTAAATTCCATAAAAAAAATCTCCCTTAAGGTCCCAGAATACCCTCCAAGCTGTTGTTAAGAGCCACTCAAACGGAATGCTGTTTTGACTTAATTTTGTTTATGCACAATGTAGTGATGACAGCAAAATAAATTTGTAAAGTCATGTCTGAGGGGAAAATGGTGTTGTCTTTCTAGGAGCAGAGGCAAATCTCCTCCCTGAATAATCTGAGGCCTGAAATGTTAGGCTCATAGTGAATGTGATAAATACCCACAAAGGCAATTATAATTAATGTGCTATTGTCTAAGTATTAAGTATTAAGTTATTTATAATATTGGAACTATAAATGCCAATTAAACTAAACTAAATTAACCCTTAATGAGCAAAACCAATTTCTTCAGTACAAAAATCCATCTGAATCACTGTCATTATATGTGCAGGAGCTATGTCTATTATATCTTGACCAGTTTGATTGTATGTGGAAATAAACCTTCCTAATGTTTTTAATGTTGTTTACTGTTTTCTAAAATTTCCTCATTTTGTGACTTTCATTTCACAGATTTAGGTAATTTACATTTAGCTAATTTAGTCTCATATTATTCACTTTGGACCTCTGATTTTAAAAGTTATTAGAAATTAGTGTGCTTTTTGAAGTAAATTAAGACACTCACATCAGTATTTTTATGGAAAATCAGTCAAATCTTTACCTGTAAAATAGGGAGAGTAAGATTTATATTATTACCCTGAGATTCTAGTGTAAGGTCAAAAAGATACTGAAAGGAGACATGAAATCAAAGCAATATGAAATCCTTCTGCAAAGGTGAAGGTTTAGAGTAGTCATTAATTAATACTTAATAACTTAGTTTCTTATAATAAATATTCATTCTTGAGTGATGCTGGAGAGTTTTTATTTTTTATATTTTAAATTTTTAAAAAATACTTTATTTATTTGAGAGAGAGAGAGCGAGCATGAGAAGGGGGAGGGTCAGAGGGAGAAGCAGACTCTCCGCCGAGCAGGGAGCCCTTTGTGGGACTGGATCCCGGGGCTCCGGGATCATGACCTGAGCTGAAGGCAGTTGCCTAACCGACTGAGCCACCCTGGTGCCCTGCTGGAGAGTTTTTAATATTGTGGCATCAGTGTAATACATTTATATTTAATTAAAAAACATGGAGATTTCTGCAGAAAAGTGGATCTCGGATTTCTCTAACACAAAAGCACCTTGACATTTATCAGTTTAACTGTTTGTAAGTGGAGTGATCCAGAAGATAATTGACAAGACATAATTTATGATTCTTCTGAAGCACAAATTTGAGAGAATTTGATGTTTGCACGAGAAGGAGAACTGGGCCAGCTAGTGCACTTAATTAACTAGTCGGCATTTATTTCTTAACATAGCTTGGTTGTTACTTTATTGAGAACGAAACAAAAAAAAAAAAAACCCCACTAATTAGGACACTACAAGTGACCTGAAGCTCTCTCTGTGTCGACTTTAGTGGGTTTACATTTGATATGATGTGTTTTCTGTTCCTCATCTGATCCTTGGTAACTTTAACCAGGTTTTTTTATACATCTGAGATCTCCAAAGCATCTGTTATCATTTAAATCATGTTACTAACTATATCAGATGTATAAAAAGTTATACAGCCTATTATAGCAGACATCCTTATACACAGCACCCAGCCAAGGAGATGAAACATTACTAAGAAGGTTGAAATCCTTGAGCCTCCTCCACCGTGTATGCCCTCACAGTAGCTGTCTCAAATTGGATGTCTCTTATTTCTATAAATTTCGTTATATTTTTACCACTTATATGTTTACTTTTTAAAAAGAGCATAGTTTCTTTTACCTTTATGTAAACAAATTATCCATTTCCTGTAACTTGGTTTTCTCAGACACAATATGTTTTGAGATATAGTTCTAGATGGAAATAATGAAATTTAAAAAAAATGAAAATACTCATTGTCACTGCCGTGTACTGTTCCAGTGGGTATACCACAGTATATGGCGGCATTTTGAAGGATATTTTCATTGTTTTGGTAATACAAGAAAAGTGGCCATAAACATTTTACATGTCCCCTGGTGTACATGCTCCAGGGCAAATGCCTGAGAAAGAAATTATTGCTGGTGTGTACTTCTTCAACCTACAGGATCTTGTCCAATTATTGTTTAAAGTATCTGTATCAGTGCACATACCTACGCTTACTATGTGAATTCTGGTTTTTATATTTCTTCAATTCTTGGTATCATCAGACTTGTCACTTTTGTCAATTTGTAGATATGTCAAGGTAATTCATTTGGTCTTGATGAGTATTGCCTGATTTTCAGTGTGGTTGAGCATTTTTAAATTTTGGGGTAAGCCTTCTGTGTCCCTTTTTAAATGCAATATCTGTTCTTGTCATTCTTAATTTTATATTGGGTTACTTTTCTTTTTCTTAGTGATTTGTAGTTCTTTATAGAACCAGGATTTTAATCCACATTCACTTATATTGGTGACAAATACCTTGGCCAATATTATGGTTTGCCTTTTTCTTTTTTTTTTTTAAGATTATTTATTTTAGAGAGACACAGAGAGAGAGAGAGAGAGCATGGGGTGGGGTGGGGAGGGGCAGAGGGAGAGGGAGAGGGAGAATCCCAAGCAGTTTCCTTGCTGAGCGCAGAGCCTGATGCGGGGCTCGATTTCACCCCCTTGAGATCATGACCTGAACCTAAACCAAGAGTCGGATGCTCAACCAACTCTACCACCCAGGTGCCCCTGCCTTTTTATTTTCTTTGTGGTATTTTTCATATACATTTTTATAAAATCTCTTAAAGTAGTTGACTTTATTAATATTTTCCTTTATCATTTTTGCTTCTTGTGTCTTGCTTAAGAAATATTTTTCCTACATTCACTTTATAAAGATATGGCCCTGTAGTTTCATCTATTCTTAAAAGCTTTAATTTTTACATTTCTTCCTTTAGCCCACATAAAGTTTTTTTCTGTGTGTGTGCAGTAGAGATCCAACTTCATGTTTCCCCTATGGTTAATCAACTGTCTGAGAAGCTTCTGACTGAAGAACTTATTCGTTCTACATTTAGCTACTATGTCACTTCTATTCCAGTAATTTTCCAAATATATAAATAGGCCTGTTTCTAAGCTCTTGTACTGATCTATTGGTCTAATAATAATTCAAAATGTCTCTGCTCTTCTCCGCCTATCCCTTTTTAATATAAAATTTCAAGTTAGCTTGCCAAGTTTCCTGAAAATATCTATCCCAATTTTTGTTGGATTTCCTTTTTCTTTGATTTTGGTCGGTTTATCTAACCACTCTGATTTCCTCACCGATTAGTTATCAAAATGGTGAAAAACTGTGGTGCTTAATTTTTTGGTGAGGGAGAGCTAAACAAGTTAGAACAGTATCATGTACACAGTGCATGCTTAATAAAAGTTAGCTTTTATTATAGATTATTTAGAAGAGGATTTGACATATTTATGATATTGAGTCCTCTTACACATGAAAATGGTAAATCTTTATATAAGTCTTCTTTATTATCTTTCAATAAAGTCCATAATTTTTATATACATCTTTTATTAGATGTATGTATATATGGGTGGATGTCATAGGGTAACATGCAAGTGCACACACACACACACACACACACACACACACACTAGAGGTCCATACATTAAGAATATATATTAGAAAAGAACTTTAAATAAAAAGCTGGAAAGATTATTTTCCTTAGTACCTGTTTGACTTAAGATATCTATCACTACGTCACTACTCCGGAATTCATTTTCTCATCTATTATAATGTTTCCCTGTTTTTCTTGTGTGACATTTCTAGTTAGTTCTAGACTATTTGGGTCCAAATTCCAGCTCTACTACCACTAGTTGTGTGAATTTGGGAAATTCAGTCTCTCTGTATGGCAGTTTGTTGGGAGGATTAAATGACTTGATATATGTGAGCCCTAAGAAGAGTTTCTGGCACATAATGTTTTATCTAAGTGTTGGTTATTACTTCAAAGAATAATGGTTATGTAGAGATCAGATTCACTGTACGTATTTCCAAGGCTTTGTCTTTTCTTTTCTTTTTTTATTATATTCCATTAAAGCATGGGTTCTGGTTATACAATGATACAACAGTAATATACAACATAGTGTAACAATTCACTCAAAGGGAAATTTTATCTTATGAAAAAGACACTATATAACTTCACAAATAACTTGGCAGTCCTGTCAAATTAGATTATGATTACATTTGGCCCAGTGCTGCTAAAAATTCTTTTGAGAGCATGAAATATGTTGCATAAAAGAAAATTATACTCAAAAAAAGAAAAGAATGGTATACTCATGCACACATATATGTAGGTTTCCCCTTTCTTCATTAATATTTTTGGACACTCTGCAAGATTAGCATTCATAAAAGTATATCCTGGCTTATTACATTATTGCTTTCTACTATGTTACCCTGGAAGGAACTATTTCATAGAAGTAGGCCAGCCATTTTGTGTATGTATTTGTGCAGAAGTTATGCCTTAGTTTTCCTCACTTCCATGCTAAGACTTACTTTGTATTGTTCCCATTAATAAAAGATTCATTGTTATACTTACTGAAGTATGACATATATTAGAATATTGTTCTTAACATTTAAAAAAATCAGAACATATTCTTTGATTTTTTAAAAAATTACGTTAGAAGTTCTGGTCCTCCCCATGTTGTTTGTTTTCACAGCATAATCTGTTAGGGAGCTGGCAACTATCTAGCGGCTCTGAAAAAGGCAGGCAACCAAACTGAGTAGTTTAAACTCCAGTATAGATTTTTGTTTCTGTTTTATGTTTTCACCATTTGCATTTAATTTAGCCACCTTAAAATTGCCAAATCTTCAATTTACTCTGTGATTTATGTACAAAATTACATGTGTTCTCCAGAACAAGGCATCCATTCATTGAGATATCTTTGAAATGATGGCTTTAACTGAATTCATATGCGCCTATTTTCAGTAATCATGTGCAGCTGAAATCACGTATGGTGTAAGCATAAGATGTATACAATATTAATATTTTCCTTGCAATTAGCTGTCATCTACTCATTTCTATTTTTCCCAGCTTTGATTTTCAGAGAAATTAGTTATTGCAGTAGTAATTTATACTGAGCTTTTGTGCTGTCTTTCCTGAATGCTTCTTTTTCAGCTATTCATTTATTGTCCACTTGCTTTCATCGCTTTGAATAATTTTTCTCTATCCCTGGCTCTTACTAATGGAGAATTATTGCTTGGCTAATTAATTTACCTAGTTGCACCTGTGGTATGCTGGGAGTAGGGTATGAATAATTTTAGAACCATATTGATAATGACTAAATATTAATGTTATATAACTTGTATTATGTTTTCTCTTATTTTTTTTTCATTCTCTATGGACCACATAGTAAAGTGAAGTGGAAAGCTGGAAAAATAATTCATACAATACATCGGCTTTTTAAGAGCCAGTATATTATGGGAAAGAAAGAATAATGAACTGTATAAAAGAGTTTAATTTTATACATTGATCAAATGTATCAGATGATTATTCAAATTCTCACTCAATTTTCATTGCATGGAAACCAGATAATGGTGCATACTTTTCAATTTATTATTAATTTAAGAAATGTAACAAATAAAAATATAAGGAGAAATGATATCTCAAAGTAGAATGGTCCAAAGGTGAGTTGAGTAAAATTATTACAAAAATAATGGCTTTCTCTATAGAAAAATCCCAGAGAATCAACCCAAAAGCTCATAGAACTGATAAAAGAGTTCAATAATATCATTAGATAAAAAGTATAATTTTTTAAAATTTAAATTCCAGTTAGTTTACATACAATGTAATCTTAAATGCAGAATTTAGTGTTTCATCATTTAAATACAACACCCAGTCCTCATCACAACAAGTACCCTCCTTAATACCCATCACCTATTTAACTCATCCCCCCACTTACCATGGGCAGAAGACATGAACAGACATTTTTCCAAAGAAGACATACAGATAGCTAACAGACATGAAAAGATGCTCAACATCACTCATCATCAGGGAAATAAATATATCATTTTAAAGCCAGTAGCTTTCTTACCTGCTAGCAGTACCTAATATAGAAATATAAAGAAAACTTTTCTGACAACAATAGTAATAAAGCTGCGAAGTGTCTAGGGGTAAGCTTAATAAGAAGTGTACAAGGTATGAATAAAAGTGTAAAACTTTACTGAAAATCATAAAATAGTTTTAAGTCAATGTTGAGATTGGCTATACATTTAATGGTGTTGTAAATGTTAATCTCTGCCAATTAATGTGTATTTCAATCCAATCCTAACCAAAATTTAGAAGAGAAAAATGTGGATCAATAGGCAAAATTACACTGAAAGCTATTGAAAATGGTTATTTTTAAAAGGAGGAGTAATTAAAATACTTGTTTCCTTCTTGATAAATAGACCTAAACACAAAAGGGAACTTGGATATGATAAAGGTACCATTTTAAAATTGAGGGGAAATCAATAAAATTAAATTAAAGGAGTTAGAATATTGAATATCCATGTAGGAACAAAGTTAGATTCTACCCTGCATAAAATCCAAATATTAATATTAGAAGAATTAGTTATGACAAGGATAATCATGAACTTAAACATAAAAAAAATTGAAAAACTTCGGCTGGCAAATCCTTATTACACAAGACACAAAATCTAGTAGTCATCAAGAAAAAGACTGGGAATTTGGTTACAAATATCATTATTATTTTTTTAAAGATTTTATTTATTTATCTGACAGAGAGAGAACACACACACACATGAGTTGGGGAAGTGGCAGAGGGGGAGGGAGAGGATCCCTAGTAGACTCCACTCTCAGCATAGAGCCCTACTCAGGGCTTGATCTCATGATCTCATGATCCTGAGATCATAACCCGAGCCAAAACCAAGAGTCAGCCACTTAACTTACTGAGCCACCCAGGCACCCCTACAAATATTATAAACAAAGTAAAACACAAAAGGGAAAAGAAAAAAATATGACCTTTACATATAAAGGCAATTAAACATATCAAAATTTAGGTGGTAACCTGATAGTAAAAAAAAAAATATATGCAGAATATAGGAATAGGCCATTTAAAGAGAAATATATAAAAATAAATGCTCTTTCTCATTAATGATGGAAATCCACATTTTTCTGTTTACCAGAGGGAATATAGTACAATGGATGAAAGAGCATGGTCTGGAGTCTGGCTGCTTGGATTAGACCCCCACCGTACCATTTTCTAGAGGTGTTATCTCAGAAAATTACCTTGTTTTCAAGTTTTTTTTCATCTGTAAAGTGTATAATATCAAGTCCCACATAGATATGAGTTTTAAAAGAGCTCTTGAAAAACCCTGAGTAATACCTTCTATCACAAGGGTATAAAATTTAAGTTGTCATTTTTAAAACAACAGTGAAATGTTATTATCACATGGTAGATTAGAAAAAATTAAATGGGTAGAACTACTGGCTGTTGATGAAGAACACCCAAAAATAAGAATTTATCTTTTTTTGTTGACAGGGATGTGAATTGGTACACCGTACTCAGGTGATAATTTAATGGCATTGATAACATTTTATCCAGCATCATGTTCAACCAGGCAATTCCACTTTATTTTTCTTTTTTATTGAAGAATAGTTGACACACAATATCCTATGAGTTTCAAGTGTACAACATAGTGATTTGATAAGTCTATATGTTATGCCGTGCTCACCACCATTAGTAGCTACCACCTGCCACCATACAACACTAATACAATACCATTGGCTATATTCCCTATGATATGCCTTACATCCCCAAGACTTATTCTTTCCATATCCGAAAGCCTGTATCTCTATCTGTCCTTCACCCATTTTGCCCATCCCTTATTCCCTCCACTCTGACAACCATTTGTTTGTTCTTTGTATTTATAAGACTGATTCTGCTTTTTCTTTGCTTGTTTATTTGTTTATTCATGTTTTGCTTTTTAGATTCCACCTATAAGTGAAATTGTATGGTATTTGTCTTTCTCTGTCTGACTTATTTCTGTTGGTATAATACCCTCTAGGTCCACGCATATTGGCACAAATGGCAAGATCTCTTTTTTTATGAGTGAGTAATATTCCACTGTGTATGTATATAAATGGTTATGTGTGTGTGTACCTGTGTGTGTGTATGTACCAACATCTTCTTTATTCCTTCATCTATCAATGGACACTTGGATTGTTCATATCTTGGCTATAAATAATGGAAATAAGTAATGGTTATAAATAATATATAAATAATGTAATGAACATAGGGGTGTGTATACCTTTTTGAATTAGCTTTTCCATTTTCTTTGGGTAAATACCCAGTAGTGGAATAACTGTATCATTTGGTATTTCTATTTTTAGTTTTTTGAGGAACCTCCATACTGTTTTCCACAGTGGCTGCACCAATTTACATTCCCACCAACAGTGAACGAGGGTTTCTTTTTCTCCACATCCTCACCAACACTTATTTCTTGTCTTTTTGATGCTAGCCATTCTACCAGGTGTAAGAGGGTATCTTATTGTGGCTTTGATTTGCATTTTCTTGATGATTAGTGATGTTGAGCATTTTTTCATGTATCTGTTGGCCATCTGTAAGTTTTCTTTGGAAAAATGTCTATTCAGGTCCCCTGCACATTTTTATTTATTTTTTTAAAATTTTTTAAAAAGATTTTATTTATTTATTTGAGAAGAGAGAGAGCATGAGAGGGGGGAGGGTCAGAGAGAGAAGCAGGCTCCCTGCCGAGCAGGGAGCCCGATGTGGGACTCGATCCTGGGACTCCAGGATCATGACCTGAGCCAAAGGCAGTCGCTTAACCAACTGAGCCACTCAGGCATCCCTTGCACATTTTTAATTGGATTATTATTACTATTATTATTATTTTGGTGTGGAGCTGTACAAGTTCTTATTATATTTTGGATATTAACCCCTCATTAGATATATAATTTGCAAATATCTTCTATTCAGTAGGTTGCCATATTGTTTTATTGATCATTTTCTTTGCTGTGCAAAAGCTCTTTATTTTGGTATAGTCCCAATAGTGCATTTTTGTCTTTGTTTTGCTTTCCTGAAGAGGCATATCTAGAAAATTGTTGCTAAGTCTGATGTCAAAGAAATTACTGCCTATATTTTCTTTTAGGAGATTTATGGTTTCTTGTCTCACATATAGGTCTTTAATCCATTTTGAGTTTATTTTTGTGTGTGGTGTAAGAAAGTAGCCCAGTTTCATTCTTTTGCATGTAGCTGGCCAATTTTCCCAGCACCATTTATTGAAGAGACGGCCGTCTTTTTTTTCCTTTGTATATTCTTGCCTCCTTTGTCATAGATTAATTGACCATACAAGTGTTGGTTATTTCTGGACTCTCTATTCTCTTCCTTTGATTTATATGTCTATTTTTGTGCCAGTACCATACTTTTTGACTACTATAGCTTTGTAGTATATCTTGAAATCTGGTATTGTGATGCCTCCAGCTTTGTCATTCTTTCTCAAGATTACTTTGGCTATTCAGGGTCTTTCATAGTTCCATACAAATTTTAGTATTATTCTAGTTCTGTGAAAAATGCTGTTAGCAATTCCATTTTTAATAATCTGTTCTGCAAAAATGTTAGCACAAATGCACAAAGGTGAACATACAGACATGTTTGCTGCAGCCTTGTTCATAGTAGCAAAAATTCATGATATCTTAGTTAGGAAATATTGATGAAATTGTGATATGTCCAAACCAGGGAATTCTAGGGAATAGTTTAAAAGAATGAACTAAGTCTGTATCAACATGGTAATTTCTTTGTTAAATGTCAAAGCAAGTCACAGGACAACTGTTCTGTGCTCTCCTTAATTAAAAACATAACAAAATCAGAAACAAACAAAATCTACTCTAACTAGAACTTCAGCTGTGGAAGTATACATGCCAAATGATTGTTAGTAGGGGTTGCTTCTGGGAAAAGTAGGGAGTGAAGGGGAATCATAGCCTTTTAATGAGCATACTTGTTTAAATTTGTGTAAGAGTTTATTCCTATTATTTTTGAGTTATAAACATTTTATTTATGTTAAGATAAATGTGAGGGCCAAAACATAAACAAGTTACTACTCTTTTCTTGAGGAAACTCTTTTCACACCATTTGTTCTGCACTTGCTCTTCTTATTGAAGTGGGTATAGCAATGAAGCAAAACCTTTGGATGATGTTAGAGCGAAGTGCCGTGGTCCCTTAACAAACATTAGGGCATTGTTTTACCAGAACCAATGCATCAAGTGTGAATGCGTCCATTGTGCTAAAGTTAATTCCTCCAGTTACTTAGCAATTTAGGAATGTAGGCAAATGGTCCAGAGCATTTCTTAGTACATTTATGTAATTGCTTGTTATATGATATTCAAAAATTTTTCCTTCGATTAATAAACCTTTATGAATTAACATATAAATGCTGAGGCATAGTAGTAGAAACCTTCTCACTTGCCGACAAATGGATGAGCAAGAAAGTCCTGTGAAAGCTTCAGAAACACTTTGAACCTCCCAAAAGAAAGAGGGCTATCAGATCTAATTTGAGAGCATCCAGACAGGTGAAGCAATAAAGTTCTGTCTTTTCCTTTTTTTTTGCATGTCACCTACAGAAAATTCTTTTAAGTAGAAACCTTCTAGTTATTTGAAAAGTTTTCAAATATTTTTTTAAAAGATTGATCGCAAAAGCTAACATTTTTATTTGTACTGAAATATCATCAAATCTATATTTGGCAAAAATATAGTCCTTCAATTTTGTACATTCTAATTACAATCAGATAAGAGGTGTGACTTTTTTTAGGTATCAAGATCAAGAATGGCTGTGGAGCCTAGGATGTCTCTGGTAGGCAAAAGGTAGAGATAGACATGAAATAGAAAAGTAAAACATTGAAAGAAGAAACAGGATAAATGGAAAGGAGAAGAAATAGAAAAAGAAGAAAGACTAAAAGGAAGAAAGCCTAATAAAACTTGCAGAATGGTAGAATTTAATCTGCAAAAAGTTATCATATCTCACACCCAATTTTATAGGATTTAAGCTTTGAATGAATAATAAATATGCACTTTCTGACATTTTGTATAATTTCTCTCTTTGATGTTTGGCCGTACAGGCCCAAGTTTGAGCTGGATGGGACCTCTGAGGTACTGAGACGTTTGAAAGCTGTTGTTTGCCAGAAGCATACAGCTGGCTGGTGTCACAACTGGGATTAGATGCCAGGCCTCCAGACATTCAGCCTGGCACTCTTTATCCACAACATTCAAATCACAGCAGGGCATGCAATGCCCCGAATTTACATAGAACTTAAGCTGAACAAAAATTTGCAGATGGGGCGCCTGGGTGGCTCAGTTGGTTAAGCGACTGCCTTCGGCTCAGGTCATGATCCTGGAGTCCCGGGATCGAGTCCCGCATCGGGCTCCCTGCTCAGCGGGGAGTCTGCTTCTCTCTCTGACCCTCCTCTCTCTCATGCTCTCTCTCTCTCTCTCAATAAAATAAAATAAAATAAAAAATCTTAAAAAAAAATTTGCAGAGAGTAGAACTCTGCGTATTTATGAGGAGGAAATACATGCTCAAGGGATGAAGAATGGGACTATATTTTGTGAAATAGGATCTTATATAAACAGAGGTAATTCTCTTTCGTTTATGTGTCCAGAACCCATCATTAAAATTCACATGAGAGTTATTGCCTATTACTGCCAGGACTACTATTGCTTGCTATCCTCAATGATGAATGAAACCAGAATAAATGTTATAGATTTTTTAAAGCTGCATATAATACCAGCAACAGCAATAAACTTACGACATTTCACCTCACTCAGCAAACATAACAGGAAGGTCAGGAAGGATAAATGTTTGTTCGAGGGAAAGAAAAAAATGTATTATTACAACTTCATAATCTTCGACTACTGGATGATGCTGCTGCATCCCATTTAATATTTGTATGAAAAATGGGATCAAAATATATGCAAAGGAGAAGCAATTTATCATAGTAAAGATTTGTGGCAGGGCTATAGGAAAAATCATCAGTGAGGCAATTTATAGAAAATGTCATTGTGGTGTCTGTATTATTCTTCACATTTTCTTTGACTCTTTAGTGTTTCAGTCGATATCTCTATAGTGAGTATTTTCGTTAGGAACTGTGTTGGCCTCTGAGGAGCAGGAGTAGATGCAGAATAGTAGGCTTTTGAAGAGACAAGAGAGTTTTGTAAGAGGTGCTAACTGCTAGCTCGGGAGGGGGAGACCCTTCCTGTCCATTGGCAGTGAAAAAAGGTGCCCCCCCATAGATATGTGAACTTTAAAATAACCCCATTAATGGAAAGTAGATAGTTTTACTCCATCTCACTTTAAGAACAGGCTGTTGTATTTACCTAGATTTTCCAAGAAGAAAGAAAACTATATATTTTTTTTAACATGGAAAACAATTGTCTCATGTGCCGTCTGTTACAATTACCTTTTTTTGAAGGAATACATGTTGTTTATGATAAGTTCTCAGGCATGAACAACTCCACTAATTATATAAGTAAGACATTTTAGCTTGTGAGAATATCTAAGGATATTTTCAAGTACAAAATGTGTTACTGGACATACGTCCAAGACAAAGAAGTTCACCTCTTTCATTAGCTTTCCAAGTGCACCCTGCACTATTTATATTTTAAGGTTAACTTCACCTCTCTTGGTGCACATTCTCCACATATCAAATATATTTTGAAAGCTTAAAATAATAAGATTTTACAAATATTTCAGGGTTTGTCTTCTCATAGTAATGATTATGGTGTTTTGGGGGGGGGTTGGTTTGTTTTCCTATTATAAGAACTAAGAGACTAAATTTCATGGGTAATTTTAAATGAACACTAGTTATTTTGCAGTATGATAGTGAAGGATGAAAATATTGTCCTGACATGATTACCCCAGTATCAACAGAAATGACAGGTGAAATTTCATTGTCGGAAGCTCTTTTATATCTTTTATATATTCATTCAACAAATATGTAATGGTGTGCTTGTGAAAATTCCTGAATTGGGTATTGCAGAGAATACAAATGCCTCTGGTTGGATTTTCTGTCATTAGCACATTTATTTCATGATTTATATTTCCCCCAGCATTTCTCTCTATATTGTTGAATTTAAACGTTAAACCATTCCTCCAGGGGCGCCTGGGTGGCTCAGTTGGTTAAGCGACTGCCTTCGGCTCAGGTCATGATCCTGGAGTCCCTGGATCGAGTCCCACATCGGGCTCCCTGCTCGGCAGGGAGTCTGCTTCTCCCTCTGACCCTCCCCCCTCTCATGTACTCGCTCTCTCTCATTCTCTCTCTCTCAAATAAATAAATAAAATCTTTAAAAACAAAACAAAACAAAAAACCATTCCTCCAGGTTAGGCAGGAGAGGAATTAATATCCTCACTGAGTAGACAAGGAAACAGGCTCAGGTTCAGTGACTCCTCCTACCAGATGACCAGCAAAGGATGAAATTGGCCTTCTAATTCAGGTATTCTTATTTTGCTCTCACACTGAACCCTGCTCTCGAGGAGGTCACGAGTCACCCTCCCCGCCCCTCCCCACACACAAACACATGCTCACTCAAACATACTGTACTTCATACTGTACCTCCCATGAGGGAGGGGCTCATAATCGGGAAAATCCTATTCAGTTGATGGTAAGCAGGACAGCCTTCATGGAAGAACTGGTATTTTATTACATGATATTTGTCAAGTGCTTGTTGTGTGCCAAGTATGTGAGATAAACAGCACTTCATTCTCTGCTGTCAGTTAGCTCAGAGTTCAAGGGCAAAGCCAAACAATTATGACTCAGGCTAACATGCAAAAATGCAGATTGCTTTGGAATCACATGTAGGAGAGGCATGTAACTCAGACCACACAGAGCAGGTAACACCTGAGCACTGTTATGTATATTATTCTCTAAGCAATGGGGAGACATCGATGGATTTTAAGCAGGAGCATTATGTCTGCCATGATAAGGAAGAGATTTATTATAAAGGGGGCTATTTGGGAAGTTACTGCAGCAATCCAGTCAATAAATGTTTGAGGACCATATGAAGACAATGCCAGGCGAGTTGGAGAGGACAGATTTGAGAAGTCAAAGGGGGCAGTTGTGACAATTTGTATGGTGGGGATTAAGGAAAGGAAAAAGTCTGGAGTGACCCTCATATTTGGAAAAGAAGGGTTTTATTTTAATATATGAACACTTGCCTTATGGAATTGGTGTATTTTAGGCTAAAGAAAAAAGACAAAGTCCTGATACATGACTAATAAATAGTTAATACCAACATTGATTAGAATATGGAATATAATATGTAGGGAGGTCACAAGAGACTTATATGGATCTTACTAGTTGCCAACACTGTTGCAGCTCATTTTTTCTTTTCTTTTTTTTTTAATTTTATTTATTTATTTGAGAGAGATCACAAGTGGGTGGTGGAGGACAGGGACAAGGGAGAGGGGAATGAATGAAGTAGAATAAAACGGAGATTTTTATAAATGTCATGAACAGAACAAAGAAGAATAATGAATTAATTATTCTGAAATATAGAAGACCAATGATTACAGGAGTTATGGTGCCATAAGCAGAAAGGAAAAAAAATCAACACAAACACATGATTTGTAAGATAAAATTTTCAGGATTTTCCCCCTGTTTTTATGGAAGTAGCTGAATGATAGGGAATTAGACATTTTTCCAGTGGGTGATATTGGAGGGTGAGAGATTGGAGCTAGGCTAGCAATTCCAGCTAACGTGGACAATATTTACCCTGTTTGCTATGGCAGTTTCTAAGCCTAACACCATGCTCATTTCATTGAATGATTACAGTATGTATTTGTTCAGTAAATAAATAGACAAAGGGAGACAACTGAGGTGCCAATGAAGTTTTGGGAAGCATGCATAAAAACTTGAATTTGACCTTCTTAAAAGAAATGTGACCACTAAGAGATAAGATGCAAAAAGAGAAGAAAAAACAATCAGAAGACAGATCCTTGGAGAATGCCTTTTTAATTTGGGATGGGAAAAAAAAAAAAGATAAGTGAGTGAAAGGTAATTAGAGGGAGAGGAAAAGTACCAAGATGGTATGATTTTACATTGGCAGCAATGTGGAAAAGGGATTGGAGGAGAGCAAGCCTAATAGCAGGAGAGAGAGAGAGGGGGAGAGAGAGAGAGATCAAGAAGCAAATTTTTGATTAATAGATTCAGAGAGGTTAAGAAAGCTTGATCTCAGAAAAAGATGATTGGATTTAGTGAGTAGGAGATCATTATTGACAGATGATAGGGAAATTTCAATAGTAAAATCAGGGTCAAAGTTTGCAAGGGGTTAATGTCAGAAATTTAGTGAGGAGAGAAGAGATATTTTCAGTGGGCTCCAGATTTTGAAGTCAGGATTGCTTGGTGATGCAGCTTTTATCAGACTTTGCACAAGCTGCAAAGGGGCTGTCACTATTCCTGCTTATGAAGCAGCCTATGCTGTTTCATTGAAGTGAATGGCAATTTAGTATAAAAATGTAAAACAAAAATAAATCATGCCCTGTTCTTTTTTTGCCTCTCTACTAAATAACCACGCAAGATCCTCCAGACTGTATCGAGTACGCTACATTAGCAGCACCAATGAGCAGAATGACCCATGAGAAAAAAATGGGAGGTGGATGCACCATCAGCATTGTTATTGGCTTATATCATCTGGGCTTGTAATAAAAAGTGCAATAATCAGCAAATTACTTACACCCAGGAGATGATAATTTCTGCTGTTTGAACTAAAGTGTCTTTTTTTTTTAAGATTTTTATTTATTTATTTATTTGAGAGAGAGAGAATGAGAGAGAGCACATGAGAGGGGGGAGGGTCAGAGGGAGAAGCAGACTCCCCGCCAAGCAGGGAGCCCGATGCGGGACTCGATCCAGGGACTCCAGGATCATGACCTGAGCCGAAGGCAGTCGCTTAACCAACTGAGCCACCCAGGTGCCCCTAAAGTGTCTTTTAAAAGGACTTCCCTTTGCTGAGCTTCTCAAAGTTCATATTAAATATTTTATTAAAGTAGAACTCAGTAAGAGCATCTTTACCTACCAGTTTGCAATCAGTTTTGAGTCTCAAGACATGAATGCAACTTTAATATTAATCAGCATAATCATTCAGAAAGTTGTAATAGTGTTTCATAAGGTGATTATATGGGCCATGGAACTAGAGGTGAAACTGATCTTTTCTGTTCCTTCCTCTGCCTCCAGAGATGACATAGGAAAAGAATGAATATATGTAGGGTGCTGTTATTATCTAACTAACTTTGGAAAGTTATCTTTGGAATTATTCCACTGCTTGTGACACATTATTTGGATATTCTCAGTGATAGTAAATCCTGTCTTTGAAGATGGATATAAGTTAGGGAAATGGCTTTAAAATTTGGAAGGATAGCTGGGAAATAAAGTTGAGATCATAATGAGCAATTTAATTTCTAATCAAGTGAGGAGTAATTTCAAGGCAGTGCGCCTAAGATTCTTGTGTATTTTGTCAACAGGGTCATGTATCTGTGGTATACTGGGGAAAGCATCAGTGTTAGAATGCAAAAATACTCTGGGGTATTTGGGGGATAGAATGTTAGAAGTGTAGCACAAAGTTCTTTGTTTTTGTTTTGTTTTATCTTGAGATGATCACTGCAAACTGGATAAACAAAATACCTCAGCTCAAGTCAGCATTCTGATTGATTCCTGGTTGTAAATCTCAATGATATCCTAATCATGCTTAGGGACAAAGACAGTGACTGACTTAAGGTAAAGAGAGAGAGAGGAGCAGCGTTGACGAAATGACTGTTAATTGTATGTATAGAAAAGAGACATGGAGAGAGAAATACCTAGAAAAAAAAAAAAAAGAAGCTACAGACAAATAGACAATTGAATATGTACCATGAAGAGATAAAGGATAAGGGAAGAGGATTTGGAAGGACCAGAGATAGTCAGGAAAGAAAGGCCATTGTTACCAAATTAGGCTCATTGGAGAATTAGCTGAATTGCCTGAAAAAAAAGTGCCTTTTGAATCAGGTGAATTATAATTTCTTGTGAAGTCTTGTACAGCTTGTGCCTGTTGTTGGGCCAAAGCCAAGTGTTTCCAGATGGCCACAATGACCAGGAGGCCCCTTGACAACTCACTTCAGAGTCTAAGACAAATGGAAAATGAAAGGTATGGCTCCTTATTAAGACTGTCTATGCATTCAAACAGGAGTGTCCTTTATCAAGCATTCTGCTGATACTGTTGCTACTGTCCCCATCAGAGAAGCTCTTTCCCTTATGATGAGAAGAAGAGGTTTCATTAATAAATCAGATCGCCTGATATTCCTATAGTATTTAGATAACATGCCAACACTTCATGGAAAATGAAATAAGATCAACCCAGAGGGAATTTTATAGCAATTTCCCCTTTTTATATGTCATATGGAATCATCAATTTCTGAACAAACTTAAGATTTAAGATGTACATGTCAGTACACATATATCCATTTATAAAATAAGAAATCACCGCAGAATTTGCCTAGAAGGGTTTTAACAATGAAAGGGTTTTTTCACTTATGTGAAGAATGAGCCCAGTCAAACACATTAAAGGTTATTTTCAACTTCTGTACTCAGACAAGGACAAAATATGAACATAAATAAAGGGCAGAAATCTCATCTCTATTTTATGTTAAAGTTTGAAATGAATGTAAAGGAATATATTCAGTTTTCTGAGCTACATTAGACTACCATGCAGAAGATTGGTAATAAAGGAGGAGATGCAATTGATATAGTACACAGATAAAACCTAGAAATCCTAGAAAACTTACGTTAGAAATTTCGACAGAAGTAAGCTGAAGATTAGTAAATACCTAGGAAAGGAAAGGAAATATTTCATAAATAAAAGGAAAATGGAGATATTTGATAAATAAAAGCCACTCACAGAAATAACCAATCTTGCTTTCCTTTCCTTGCATATCATTTAATACTTGCTGAAAACTATTGCCTATTATTTATTGATTGTCTGGAATTGGTTATTAGAATCTGTATGTATTGTAGCAATGCTCTTATTCATGAAGCAAATCTATTTTTCTACAGATATTCTATTTTTTGTAAAGGAAATAAAATGAAATAAGATTGCACTGGTCTTATCCTTTAAATGGGATTAGTTAATTTGAAAGGATGCTTGGTATTATGCTCTGGCTTGTTGTAGATTATGTTACTGGATAGCTTATTTCCATTTCCTTGGATTGAAATAACCCTTGAGATTTAAAAAAATATCAGGTATTTAATAATTTAAAACTGTGTGGTTGACCTGAATTGGTGGAATTAAGCATTGTGGCATGGGTGGTTTCTATAGGGCATTTCAGAGGTTTCAGTCTTGGACGAGGTAACCCTTACTTCTCAGATATTTTCAGATTTGTGTTTCAAAAAATTATTCTGGCTATATTATGGAGAATTGAATGGAAAGGGAATATTGGATTAAGGATGAAGTTGGGCAGGTATTCCAATAATCCAAGTGAGAAAAACAGTATTATCCATTAGTTAAATGCATGGACTTTGAATCCAGATGCCTAGGTTTGAACACAGCATCTTTCACTTACTAGCTGTGTGACCTTGGGCCAATCACTAAATCTTGTGTTTCAGTTTTCCTATCAAAATCCCTATTTGGGAATAATAATAGTTCCTGCCTCAAGGGTTTTCATGGGAAACAAATGAGTTAATGTGCCATAGATCGTGCCAGCCACAAGGCAAGTACAATGTTAGTATAGGCTGTTAATGAACTTGGATGATTGGAATGGAGATACAGATAAGTAGACCACATTTGAGTATATTTAGATATTATCATAAACAATAATTAGTGATTGACTATGGGGAAAAGGGTAGGAGAAGGTGTTTTTCATATGCCATTTACTGTATATCATTAGAGGGTAAGGGGTTGTAGAGTGATGGGGATTTTCAAATAAAATATTACTTTTTTAAGGATTATGGTCCTAAATCAGAATATTTTGGTAATATTCTTTGTTTCATATGGGTAAGTGAAGTCCACGAGAAAGATTAAAATTAGAGGTTCTGAACTCCATTTAATTGCTACTTGACTGAGAGACCCAAGGTTGGAGGTCTCTTGCTGGTGATATGTCTTTTTGTGTATCATGTGAGTCTTGAATCTGGTTTCTCTTAAAGAACTTTGGGTCAGCATTAGAACTCTTCATAAGCACTCTGACCTTCTAGTATGAAGCATCCTTAACACAATAAATCCTTTTAAAGAATCATAAATTAGAGGGAATGAGATGTTATGAATGTGTATAAATGCCAGGTAACTGTAGTTTGTTCTTCATATAACTAATGAGTGTTACTTACACTTATTTTTAGAGATTTATTTATTTATTTGAAAGAGAGAGAGAGAGAAAGAAAGAGTGTGCATGTAGGAGTGCGGGGAGGGGCAGAGGGAGAGAATCCTCAAGCCGATTGCCTGCTGAGCATGGAGCCCACACTGGAGCTCCATCTCAAGACCCTGAGATCATGACCTCAGCCAAAACCAAGAGCTGGTCGCTCAACCAAACTGAGTCACCCAAGAGCCCCTATGCTATTTTTTCAATGTGGCTGTCCTAAAATAGGTTTCCACTTACGTGGTTTGTTAAAAAAATAATATATATATTTTCTTGTAACCAAAATTACTTTTTAATGCTTTATAATTCTTTGAATTCCTCGAAGAGAGTGCTAAGTAAATAAGTCCTCAGACATTGGATGGATCATTGATATAAATTCTATATTTTTTCAATTTGATTATTTTATGTTTCTTATAACAGGGCATTGAATTTTAAGCAAATCTGTGTTATTGTATGCCAATTTCAATGATTTATCCTTTCTATTTTTCCTATTCAGTCTGCTCTCAGTTTTCAAGAGGAGTCTATGCTATTTTTGGATTTTATGACAAGAAGTCTGTAAATACCATCACATCATTTTGTGGAACGCTCCATGTCTCCTTCATCACTCCCAGCTTCCCAACAGATGGCACACATCCATTTGTCATTCAGATGAGACCTGACCTCAAAGGAGCACTTCTTAGCTTGATTGAATACTATCAATGGGACAAGTTTGCATATCTCTATGACAGCGACAGAGGTAAGTAAAAATACCCCTATGCCTTTGTAATGGGTCAAATTCAATGCCTACACTTGACACTTGCAAGTGATGTTATGGAATAACACTTACATGTGATGTTATGGACATGTGGTGTTAAAGTCCAGAGGTCACTTGGTTTAATTTTTCTGTGTAAATGAATAATGCAATTTGAAACTTGAGAAACATATTTAGAGTTTTAAAAAAAGTTGTGAATATTCAATTTAAAGATATAGACTCTGCCAACCCAATGCCCAGATGTTCAGTTGTAATGCAAATAGCACCTTCTTACATCAGCAGCTAAGACCCTATGGGGACTACATTACTAGTCGAAGGTCAGTGAAGTGACTGCCTTGAAAATTGGTTTAAGTGAAACTGAATAAATATGTAAATAAGGACTTCTAGAGAAATTAATAGCAATTAAATATTTTCACATACAAAAGTTTTATGAGGAAGGTATGACTGTCATTAACCTTGCTTTAAAATGATATCCCTGAATCTCAGAGGAGTTAAAGGACTTGCTCATGATCCACTTGAGCAGCTGGTACAATTTTTTTTTTTAAGATTTTATTTATTTATTTGACAGAGAGAGACACAACAAGAGAGAGAGAACACAAGCAGGGGGAATGGGGGAGGGAGAAGCAGGCTTCCTGCTGAGCAGGGAGCCTGATGTGGGACTTGATCCCAGGACCCTGGGATCATGACCTGAGCCGAAGGCAGACGCTTAATGACTGAGCCACCCAGGCGCCCAACAGCTGGTACAATTTGACCCAGGTCTTCTGACACCAGACCCATGCATTTTCATAATTCTAGGTTTATGATGAGATGTTATTGATTAGCATACTAATTGGATAGAATCTTGACTCATTATACTAAAGTTGTGTTTTCAGGGGCGGTTACTTCCATCGTGTTTTCCACATCTCTTGTTGCAAAGTTTGGTAGTAACAGACCTGCTTGATGTATGTGTCATAGAATTCCAGATGTTCTTTTTTTAAAATTTTATTTATCTATTTATTTATTTGTTTATTTATTTATTTAAGTATAGTTGACACACAATGTTGCAGTAGTTTCAGGTGTACTACATAGTGATTCAACAACTCTGTACATTATGCTTTGCTCATCACAAATGTAGTTCCCATCTGTCACCATACAACACTATTACAATACCACTGACCACATTCTTTTATTCCCAAGACCTATCATTCCATAACTGGAAGCCTGTATCTCCCACTCCCCTTCACCCATTTTGCCCAACACCCCACCCTTCTCCCCTTTGGCAGCCATCAGTTTGTTCTCTGTATTCTCTGTTTTCTGTATTTTATAGTTTGTTCTCTGTATGTATAGGTCTCGTCCTGCTTTTTAAAAATAGATTCTGATTCTGTTTGTTTATTCATTTGTTTTGTTGTTTAGATTCCACATATAAGTGAAATCATGTGGTATTTGTCTTTCTCCATCTGTCTCACCTAGCATGATACCCTCTAGATCTACCCATGTTGTAACAAATGGCGGGATCTCATCCTTTTTTATGGCTGAGTGATATTCCATTGTATATATACCACATCTTATTTATCCATTCATCTATTAGTCAAGACTTGGGCTGTTTCCATATTTTGGCTACTGTAACTAATGCTGCAGTACACATAGGGGTGCATATATCTTTTCAAATTAGTGTTTTAATTTTCTTTGGAATCTCAGATGTTCTTAACTATTCCTGGGTCCATGATTTGTCCTCAGTGGGTGTACTTACTAAAGTTGAATGAACATTTTGTGCACATGTTTGCATATGTATTTTTCTAAAGACAGTACCCATAACCAAACTCAAAAGGATTAAGAACCACTATTGTAAGAGTACCTAAGTACCAAACTGGGCTTCCTTCAGCAGCTTGCTTCCTGGAATATTTAAAGGTTCAAATGAAACCCAGAAGCCTGTTTCTACCAAGATAGGGCACCTTGTTAACCTGCAAGGGCAGACAAGAAGAGAGCCAGCTGTCAGTCAATTCACCATTGATTAGTCTGTAGTCATTTGCTGCAGCAATCCCATCTGGAGTGCTCAAGCTAGGTGTCTAATTCTCTGCCCTGTCCTCCCAGAATGAGAATACTCCGTGGAAAAGCCTGTCAGCACTCTACAAGCTGAAAAAAGTTGCTATGTCAACAACTTCTACCCCCTGCTTTGAGAAGGGAGAGCTTTGCTATTCCTACGAGGAATGAAAAATTAAAACAGAACCATTTAAAGAAAATATGGATTGCAATGTGCTGGGTGATTCCGAAGCATACTTCTTATTAATGTGATAAAAGGCTTACAAAACTGAGCTTATTCATAGGCTTTCCTCCTGATCTCTGCTAACTCCATTAGAGCTCTGTTACATTAATAAAACTAGCCTGAAGTCTTCGAGTATTCTGAATGCCTCTTTCACCCTTGCATCCTGTTGCAGTGATTTCTACCACGCAAATATATTTTATCTCTGGACCCTCTTCTTCATTGTCTTTGCTCCAGGCCAGGCCACCACCACATGTTCCTTCTCTCCCCTCTCCATTTCCACACTTGCTTCTCTTTAATCCATTTTCCACAAAGCAGCTGCAATGTGTAAATTCTCTTCAATGCTTTTCTGACCTTATCATTCCTCTGCTTAAAACACTTCTCATTAAAATGAAGATAAAATTGAAAATCCCTAACATGGCTCTAAGTTCTAGTTCCTGACAATTTATGCTACTGTCCTGCTCACTCACTAAGCTAAATCCATCTAACTAACCTTCTTTCACTGTCTCCAGATGCACCAAACCAAACCCTTTCACCCCAAATCTCTGCACACGCCTCTAGTTCTTTCTCCTCCTTCACGTCTTAGCTTACAGAACATTTCCACAGAGCTGCGTTTCATACTGTTATTCTTTCACAAAGAAGTCTCCTCTTTTCCTACATAGTACTTATCACAATTTATAATTAATAGTAGTATTTGTTCTTTTACTCAAGAACTGCTATTGAGCTCCTACTATGTTCCAGGGACAGTTTTAGTCAAACAGGCCAAACATTATGTCTTTTATTTGTATCCTGGGTATAAGCCCCAGGAACGCAATGTCCAGGCAGTACCCATTACACTGGGTGTCCAGTTCCTAACTGTACACACAGCACTTAAGATGATACTGGAACAGAGCTGATATTGAATAAATAGTATTAATAAGGGTTAAGCATCTGTGTTTTTTAAGTTTGAGATGATATGAGAACCTGAATCTTGCTGGCTAAGTTGAAGGATCAGAAGATGAATTCTGTTTGACGAAGTCGAAGGTGGCATTTTTCTTTAGGGACATACTTCACCCTCAGTGTGACTCCCTCTAGGTGAACATGAACTTTTGGGAAAAGTCATATAGACAACAGAGGCCATAAATAGAAAAAGAGAAACTCTAGTATTTGAAGAGAGGTACTGAAGAAAAACTCTGGGAGATGATCAGGTGAAGATGCATGAGTTTATGTACTTGTGAAAAGAATATGAAACATTTTGAAGTCATTTTATTAATACATGCTTTGGAAATATTAAATGAAATTGAAGTGATGAGATAATCTCCAGTCATGAAATTGTACAAGTTGATTTGGTTTAAGTTCATCTTTTGAGAGAAGAATATTAGAAGAATATTATAGTACTATATATTAAAGTTAAGTATTATATATTAAAGCCAAAAACGGCCTTATGGACACATTTTCAAGGTATTATCAAATAGCTGCTCCTGTCTTAATATGAACAGTGTTACACTGGATCTGAAACTATTTTCAGAGATAAGTGTGTAAGACTCAAAATATTAGTAAAAGACTTGATCTTTACATAGTGTTTTACTTGGATCAAGGAAATGGGATTTTGTTATCCAATTAAGGGAACAAAGATGCATGCTTATAATCACATAACACTAAATAAGGAGGTACTTCCTTGAAGTGTATGAGGTTAAGGGCTGAAGAAAAGTAACAATCATGCAATAAATGCATGAATGAACTTTTTAAAATGTAATATGATGGCAAAGCAATGAAAATTAAGGCAGTAATAAAAAAATTGCTATGCATGCTTTAGAAATACATTCTATGAATTCATTTCCCAGTATATCTCTACATGCTTCAATTTCAAACAATTTGGTCTGTCCTTGATGTGGCACTCTCTGGATCTGGCCACTCATGGATTATAAGGGTTTTTTGTTTTTTTTTTCAACTTTAAAAAAATTTTATTTTAATTCCAGTTAGTTAACATACAGTGTTATATTAGTTTCAGGTGTATAATACAGTGCTTCAACACTTCCATACAATAGCCGGTACTCACCACAACAAGTACACTCCTTAATCCCCATCACTTATTTCACCCATCCTCCCACCCACCTCCCCTCTGGGAACCATCAGTTTGTTCTCTAGTTAAGAGTCTGATTCTTGCTTTGTCTCTCTCTCTTTCTCTTATTTTTTCCCTTTGCTTGTTCGTTTTGTTTTCTTAAATTCCACATGTGAGTGAAATCATATGGTATTTGTTTTTCTCCGACTGACTTATTTTGCTTAGCATTATACTCTCCAGCTCCATCCATGTGGTTGCAAATGGCAAGATTTCATTCTTTGTGTGTACATAACACATCTTATCAATTCATCAATAGATAGACACTTAGGCTGCTTCCATGTCTTGGCTATTGTAAATAGTGCTGCTATAAACATAAGGGTGCACGTATCCCTTTGAATTATTATTTTTGTATTATTTGTGTAAACACCCAGCAGTACAATTGCCAGATCATAAGGTTATTTTTAACTTTTTTAGGAACCTTCATCCAGTTTTCCACAGTGGCTGCACCACTTTGTATTCCCAACAGTTCATGAAGTTTCCTTTTTTGCCACATCCTTTCCAACACCTGTTGTTTCTTGTGTTGTTGATTTTAGCCATTCTGACTGGGGTGAGGTGATATCTCATTGTAATTTTGATTTGCATTTCCCTGATGACCAGTGATAATGAGGATCTTATCATGTGTCTGTTAGCCATCTATATGTGTTCTTTGGAGAAATGTCTGTTCATGTCTTCTGCCCATTTTTAATTGGATTACTTGCTTTTTGGGTGTTGAGTTTTATAAGTTCTTTATGTATTTTGGATACTAACCTTTTATCATATTTATCATTTGTAAACATCTTCTCTCATTCTGTAGGTTGCCTTTTAGTTTTGTTGATTGATTCCTTCATTGTGCAGAAGTTTTTTATTTTGATGTAGTCCCAATAGTTTATTTTTTATTTTGTTTCCCTTGCCTCAGGAGACATATCTAGAAAGAAGTTGCTATGGGCGAGGTCAAAGAAATTACTGCCTATGTTCTCTTCTAGGATTTGTATGGTCTTACATTTAGGTCTTTAATCCATTTTGAATTTATTTTTGTGTATGGTGTGAGAAAGTGGTCCAGTTTCTTTATTTTACATGTTGCTGTCTAGTCTTCCCAACACCATTTTTGAAAAGACTGTCTTTTTCCCATTGGATATTCTTTCCTGCTTTGTCAAAGACTAATTGACCATATAATTGTGGATTTATTTCTGGATTTTCTGTTCAGTTCCATTGATCTGTATATCTGCTTTTGTGCCAGGACCATACTGTTTTGATCTCTACAGCTTTGTAATATAACTTGAAGTCTGGATTTGTGCTTCCTCCAGCTTTGCATTTCTTTTTCAAGATTGCTTTGGCTATTTGGGGTCTTTTGTGTTTCCATACAAATTTTATGATTATTTGTTTTAGTTCTGTGAAGAATGCTGTTGGTATTTTGGTAGGGATTGCATTAAGTGTATAGATTGCTTTGGGTAGTATAGACATTTTAACAATATTTGTTCTTCCAATCCATGAGCATGGAATGTCTCCATTTCTTTGTGTCATCTTCAATTTCTTTCATCAGTGTTTTATAGTTTTCAGAGTACAGGTTTTTCATCACTTTGGTTAGGTTTATTCCTAGGTATCTTATTATTTTGGGTGCAACTCTAAATGGGATTGTTTTTTTAGTTTCTCTTTCTGCTGCTTCATTATTGGTGTATAGAAATGCAAGAGATTTCTGTACATTGATTTTGTATCTTGTAACTTTACTGAATTCGTGTATGAGTTCTAGCAGTTTTCTGGTGCAGTCTTTTTGGTTTTCTATACATAGTATCTGTCATCTGCAAATAGTGAAAGTTTTACTTTTTCCTTACCAATTTGGTATTTCTTTTTGTTGTCTGATTCCTGTGACTAGGACTCCAGTACAATGTTGAGTGAAAGTAGTGAGAGTGGACATGCGTGTCTTGTTCCTGACCTTAGGGGAAAATGTTTCAGTTTTTCCCCATTAAGGATAATGTTAGTATGGATTTTTCATAGATGGACTTTATTATATTGCAGTATGTTCCCTCTAAACCTACTTTGTTCAGGGTTTTTATCATGTCTGGATGTTGTACTTTGTCAAATGGTTTTTTCTGCATATATTGAATTGTCCAAATGGTTCTTATCCTTTCTTTTATTGATGTGATGTATTATATTGATCGATTTGTGAATTTTGAGTCACCCTTGCAACTCAGGAATAAATCCCACTTGATTGTGGTGAATTTTTTTTAATGTATTAATGAATTAAGTTTGGTAGTATTTTACTGAGAATATTCATCAGGAATATTATCCTGTAGTTCTCCTTTTTAGTGGTGTCTTTATCTGGTTCTGGTATCAAGGTAATTCTGGCCTCATAGAATGAATTTGGAAGTTTTCCTTCCTTTTCTATTTTTTGAATAGTTTCAGAAGACTAAGTACTAACTCTTCTTTAAATATTTGGTATCCTGTGAAGCCATGTGGTCCTGGACTTTCATTTGTTGGGAATTTCTTGATTACTGACTCAATTTCTTTGCCTGTTATTGGTCTGTTCAAATTTTCTATTTCTTCCTGTTTCCTTTTGGTAGTTTATATGCTTCTAGGAATTTATGCATTTCTTCTAGGTTGTCCAAAATGTTGGCATACAGTTTTTTTTTTTCAATTTTTAATAATCTTTACTTTTCTGAGAGTCTATAATTAAACATACTGTTTTTTTTAAAGATTTTATTTATTATCCATTTGAGAGAGAAACAGAGAGAGTGAGAGAGCACACAAGCCAGGGAGAGGGGCAGAGGGAGAGGGAGAAGTAGGCTCCCCCACTGAGCAGGGAGCCTGACCCGGGGCTCAATCCCAGGACCCCAGGGATCATGACCTGAGCCAAAGGCAGACGTTTAACCAATTGAGCCACCCAGGCATCCCTATATTGTTAAATTTCAATTTATAAATACACTAATTGATGTTCTTTTGAGCAGCATGGCCAAAGCTTGAAAATGGCTCACTAACATTCTGCCCCAAATATGAGCCGGATGAAAAAAAAATTAAAATGTTCTATGCTTTTTTATTGCACTGCTCCTAACTAAGACTGCCATTTAAACCCTTCTTCCTTCCCACCATCCATCAAAATGCTGAGCAACAAGTCCAGGAGTCCATGTCCCAATTATAAACAAGGGAGGACATAGACTCACCTTGGTCTTCATAGAGTTCATCTTCTTCTATTTCAAGTTTACCCATGAAGGGAGTGCTGAAAATGTTCATTTGGTGACTGTGATGTTTTAGGACCACATCTTCTCTTTATCCAAGCCATATTGCAGCAGCCTGCCACTCCTTGATGACCCAGTGCTCTTCCTAAAGGCATATTATTACTTCATAGACAGTAGGTAGATAGATCTTCAATACATTTGGAACTATAGAGTAATGGACTTACCTATGTAATGCATTAAATATAGTTTTATGTATTAAATTTGAACCAAGACATTAATCAAAATGTGTTTCTTACTTATTGGTTCAATGTCAATAAGGTAAGACAACACATTTCTATAGACAGTAAGTAAAACCAGAACTAATGCTTTATATCTTTATGTCTTGATTTTAATTTTGAACCACACTATTTGTTCCCTGAAGGGAAGGCACTTTGATTCCAGTTTCAAGAACAAATCATTCATACAATAAAAATACTTCCAAATTATAAATTTCTTTTCAGATGTTCCTGAGAAAGTCAATAAGGGAAATATATGTTAATCTGCCTAGGCATGCTGCCATGATTTAGTGATCATAAATATTAATTTCTGTGCCTAAAAGATGAATAAGGGCAGTGAATTTTAAATGAAACTAAGAAAATATTTTTGAAAAGAAAGAAGTGGTCTAAATGAAATATACCTCTTTGCAGTAATCATTTTTAATTCCACCCACTAATATACAAACTAAAACACTTAAACTTTACCTGTCTTTAGGCTGATGGCATTTCTATAACTCTCTCACAGTGTTATTAACACTAACTCAAGATGAAACTGTGAAATACTGGTGGGAGAGTTTTAAGTGATTGTCAGCTCACAAATAAGTTATACAACTATAACTAGCCTTGCAAAAGTTAGGTACTTGAATTGGTAATGTAATTCAACAAAACATAGTCTAGCTGTTCTTTATTTTAGCCAAAAGCCTGAGAATTTTTAGAGCTTAGAACTTAATTTTAGATCTTGTAATTCTTGAGTTACTTTAGAATGTATTTTAAATATATGGATTAGGAGGAATCGGTAATTTTCTGTTTCTTTTTTTTTTCCTATTTGTAGATGAACAACTGCGTATCTCAAGCTTTCTTTGTTCTGAGTAATTCAGTAATAAGAAATCAGTCTCTGTTATAATTCAAATATCCTGATATAGCATAGATACTACAGTAGAATAATTACCACTTACTAATAACTTGAAGTATACCAATATTTATAAAGAATTTCCACTGTCGGGGCGCCTGGGTGGCTCAGATGGTTAAGCGTCTGCCTTCGGCTCAGGTCATGATCCCAGGGTCCTGGGATCGAGTCCCGCATCGGGCTCCCTGCTCCTTGGGAGCCTGCTTCTCTCTCTCTGCCTCTCATGAATGAATAAATAAATAAAATCTTAAAAAAAAAGAATTTCCACTGTCCATACAAGTTTATAGTCTGATTAAGGGATGGAGGTATTTATGAAGATACTTTTATGCCCGTTTGTGTGGAAGGGAAAGAGTAATTATCTCAAGTAATATTTTTCCCCTAATTAGAATGTGGTACCAAGAGACCAAGAACATGAATTTGTGTTAGGTTTGAAGAGGTTAATTTCACCTCAATAGTTGTAACATGTATTTTCAGTGATTTTTAAAATGATCTGCTAATTTTAAAGTAACCAAAATTAATACAAAACTCTTAGTTGTGAGGAAAACACAAAGCAAGTTGAGAGACTAAGAGGTCTGTTACTATTAACCGAAAAAAAGAAAACAAATCTAAGAATATGGATTACTAAGCTTGGGACAGCAATCTCTTTAATCATGAGTCAGACTATATTATGGATTGTGAGTTACTTCTGGCTGTCCCTAGGAGATGATTTAATATTATTCATTGTCTTCTGATGGCACTAAATTAATCAAGTCTGATATTGTACCACTTGAGCTATTTAGTTTCTTAATGGATGTAATGTTTCTAGGCTTCATAGGTTACAAAACATTAATTCTGAGAGTTTTAATAACAGAAAATCCACACCAACTGTGAGTTATTTTTGACACATAGAATGAATTAGTTGAAAACTCAACCACTTCTTTAAATGCATTCTTATAAATTTAATATATCATCTCCATATTCTTTGATAAGATGAACTGACAATAAATGTTAGGTATAGAAATATCACTTGATGAAACCCATTTACAAATCATTATTTATATTTAAAATTTCTTGTAATATATGTTGAGAGATGGAATAGAATATCAAGAACATCACCACTTGAAATTTTAGTATGTGGTAAACTTCATGATTAAATAAAAACAAAAATAATTTCGGCCTAGAAGAAAGGAATCCCAGTGCTATATGACAATATGGGGATAACATATGGAAGATCATTCATGGATATAATGTTTTTAAGGAGGTAACAAGGAAGAGTTAGTTGCATAAAGATTAGAATGTAGAAAAGTAGGACCTAGATAGTGAAAGACGTTTAGAAAATTAGCTTTTTTTTCCTACTCAGGAAAGAAGACTGGATAGATTTAATAACTGTTTTCAAGCACTTTGAGAACTGTTGAATTGATCATGATGGCCAGCTGTATGTTCTTTCTTCACTGATGATGAAAAACAGGAAAAGTGTTTGAATTATATCATGGAAAGATTTACTTATACCTAATGGAAAGCATAGGTGATCCTTGATGTTTTTAAAAGAAATTTTATCATTAATAGAATTTTTTTTACAATGAAATATGGTCTCTCTCCTTTTTTCTAAGGATTTTATTTATTTATTTGATAGAGAGAGACACAGCGAGAGAGGGAACATGGGCAAGGGGAGTGGGAGAGGGAGAAGCAGGCTCCCCACAGAGCAGAGGACCTGAAACGGGGCTCGATCCCAGGACCCTGGGATCATGACCTGAGCCGAAGGCAGACGCTTAACGACTGAGCCAGCCAGACACCCCTGAAATGTGGTCTCTTGTTTAAATTTTCTCTTGAGAAATTCTTGTGTAGCCCATGTTTTTGTTACATGACTGGACAGAGGAAACAATTATTGTTTTGCCAAAAAAACAAATTTCACTTTAAGTTCAATTTATGGTTCAACTTCCCAATTTGAAATAAAAATATTGTCAATTTTCATAATGAAATATTTTAAATAAAAAAATAGAATAGTATGAAGACCCCCAAGGACTCTTAACTCAGCTTTGTTAATGACCAATATGCAAGGAATCCTGTAATTATCTATATCCCTTTGTCCCTCACATTTATTTTGAAACAAATACCTGCCATCATGTCATTTCATCTGTACATATTTCAGTTTGTGTTGTGAAAGAGTACTCTTGTTTTCAACATAACCACAATAGCATTATCATATGCAGGCAGATTAATAGTAATTCAATAATATCATCATCCATTTTTTTCCCACAGTTTATTTGAATCAAGATAAAAATGAGGTCCCTATCTCCCAATTGGTTAATATATCTCTTAAGTCTTTAATAACATATGTAGAGTTTCAATTTGATGATTTCAACACTGTGGTATTTAGCATATTACTCTGCTACATATTCCTTATAAATTGGTAGCTAGATCTAGAAGCTTCGCAAGATTCATGTTCATTTTTTTTGGCAGGAATACTCCATAGGTGATGTTAAATATTCCTATTTAGAGACATGTAACTTCTGGTCATCTCTCTTTCTGTGTTTTTAGCAGCAGTTAATGATTGTTACCTTGATTCATTAATTCACTAGGTGTTACAGGATGGTTGTAATTCTTAATCTATATTCCTTCATCATTTGTTAGATGGAATCTTTCCAAAAAGGAAAAGCTGTCTTAATTAGTTATCCTGAGTATAGTTCATATAGGAAGGGCAGGAAAATGCTTGTTTCTTTTCCTTTATTTACCAGTTTCAAAATAATAACTCAGCTCCTAGTATCCTTCAAAGGCAACCAGATATTTATATATATTTAAATATCACTGATTCAGTTTCTTTTCTGGTTATCAGTCTGTTCAAGTTTTCTATTTCTTGCTGTTTCAGTTTTGGCAGTTTATATCGTTAGATATTAATAAGAATTCATGGATTTAAAATGTTATATATTTTAAGTCTTTTGCAGTTATTATTCTTATTGATATCCAAATTGCCTCATCTTTACTTAAAATCATTTTCATCACATTGGCTCCTGAGTCTTTTGACATAAGGCTGATAGTTTTGGAGAGCTTCCTTGCATTTTGTATAACAAGACATTCTAGGCTAATCTTGTATACTCTTGGCCAGTATTGAATCAATCCAATTTTTAATAATGGTTTTCCAGCTTCGATAGTTTTTTTTTTAGAAGCACGTGTTTTTGCCATAGTAAATAGATTGAAATAAAGTGTAGCACATTAATAAAATTTATAGAGCAGTGTGATCACATTAGGTAAATCCCACATTTTATAGGCAAAAAGAAATCAGCATTCTTCTGAGAAAGATGTAGGACTTTCTGGAATCAAGAAGATGATGTGATGAGTCCTGAATTCTTTTTGGAGCCCAGATTTTGTGTTGTTCACTAAGTTATTAATAGAAATGAAGAATTTAGGTTGGCTGTGAAGAATTGAAGTAATATGGAAGACAAGTTTATGTACTGCTTTTCCAAGTGCTAAACTGCAGATTTAACTTAAGGTAATAAATTCCCCAATTGTTTCCCTTCTCAATCCTACATATAAGGTAATGTATTTTTATTAAAAAGAGAAAGAAATTTTCTAAGTTGTATGATGCTATAAGCAAAGTTACTGATAAATAGTAAATGGGTCTTACATTTGGAAAGTTAAGTAAATGTAACAAATCTGAGCTAGAAAACTAACTGTTACCATCTGGGCTAATAGGTGAACATTTTAATCTCTATGGGATCAGTCCCGATAACAAAAATATGATGTGACAGAAGGCTGAGGAAAAACAACTGCCGACTGAAAGACAATAGGAGGAAAGATAATAGCCTCATCGAGATTATTGGCTCGTATGCTCACAGAGACTTATGTACATTTGTCTCCCTGAAAATGTTTGCAACCTCTTGAGGATGTTAATATGAAATGATAGACTGTCATATGTAAAGAAACAGTCTTTCCCATTCTGTAAGAGAAAGAAATGTGTGTAATGTCTTTGGATCTCACTTTAACCAAAGGTATCACAGACATTACTCTTCAGTAATATCCGAAAGAAGACAGCTGAGAGAGCTGAAAGAAGGGGAGACTATTTTCTCCCAAACCATGGTTCTTGCCATCAGAACAACAGCATATAGATAAAAGAGTTTTTGATGTGAAGCGGAAATAATCAATGTTGATAAAGATCATCATTGTAGCTTTTTAGAGGAGTCAACATCCCCTCAGTTGCACAAAAATATCAGCCTTAAAAATATATTTGCTGTCAATTTCACAATGTAATTCTGAGTTATTCAAGTATTTTTATCAGTCATCATTTTTCTTTGCCTTCCTAGGCTTATCAACACTGCAAGCTGTGCTGGATTCTGCTGCTGAAAAGAAATGGCAAGTGACTGCTATCAATGTGGGAAACATTAACAATGACAAGAAAGATGAGACATACCGATCACTTTTTCAAGATCTGGAGTTAAAAAAGGAACGGCGTGTAATCCTAGACTGTGAACGGGATAAAGTAAACGACATCGTAGACCAGGTTGGCTACTCTCTGTTTTCTAATGGCACCAAGTATAGAATGTGCATGCAGTGTCAGCATTTGCAGTATTTGTGTGAGGTGCTGAACCGCAGTTCTTCCTTTATGGTTTATGTAGGATGCAGCAAAGATCATCAATTAAAATATCTCTGGCTTTGGTTAGCAATAGCAGATGGTCTTCAATCATGCTGACACATCATATTAATCATTAACTATATTAAATATGTAACTATTGAGTCTTCTGTTTTATATGGTAAGCATTGCCCTAAACTTCGATATTTTTAGTTGGAAATTTAAAATTTAACTTGTTGAACTTTTTAGAGATAAAGGAATAGCCACCAATTAAGTGAAAATAAGGCTGGGGTTCTAAGGGAAACGTGAGTAGTTCATGGCAAAACATGGAGAACGTCAAACATTAGAGCACGGTATGGAACATTAAGCCTATATTGTCTGAATGCATCTGAGTCTTCAGAGAAAGCCTGTATGTAGGAGAGACATAGTCTGTGTTTGATGTTTGAGAAGCTTACTGGACATAAGGATGTTTTATCTGTGCTTACCATACCACCTTGATTCCACTTAAGGTCTTTTAGGATAGGACAGCCATTCAGTAATATCCTAATGATAAAAATAAGGTCCACTATATTATATACATAGGTTAAGTGACCAGGGATGTTGGTGAAGCAGCATCATGATTTAATGAGTTAAGATCTGCTTCACTGGGTATCTGCTTCTTTTCCCAGCTGATAAATGTGTGTGTGTGTGTGTGTGTGTGTGTGTGTGTGTGTGTGTGTGTAGTGGCTGCTAGTTCCTTGGGATAATATAGGACTGGAAGAAAAATATGCAGCTAAGTATGCATTTCTAGGTCTTTCTAGGCTTTGCGGAGACAATTAATTCACTAATTTGTATAACACAAAGCATTTTGCAAACACGAATGTTGATGCAGCTTTAATTGATATGTAATAATACAGGCCCTAAGACATACAAAATGGATCTTGCATAAAATATTAAATAACTGGATAAAACTAACTTGTTATAAGAAAGAGCTAAATGTTATTTGCCAGAGTGGTGAACATTTCCGTGGAAAAATCTTGATTCCTGTCTCAGGAGATGAAGTTAACGTTGTTTTTAACCTGAAGGTCTTGTGTTCAAATGTGAACCTCAACAACTCATTTGAATTTCATAGGAGAGTCTCATTAAAACTGAATTTTAATAATAGTTATTAGTCTTTTTGTAAAGAATTTATGTATTCATGGATCATCATAACAAATGTTGGTGAATGTCTATATGAAAATAATTATTTCCAAAACTAGAAGAGGGAAACTATGGAGAAATTGGGAATATATGGAATGGAATGTTTTGAAACAAATATATGATGATTAAATGTCCATATGGACATCCATTCAAAAGGTACAGAGAGTTTGCACATGTATATTGTATTTTCAAAAGACACTCCTGAATTTGTTAAATGAGTGTGTACAATGGTTGGTTGCATCATTCAGCAAACACTAACTGCAGACATCCTTTGTGTCTAGAATTAAATATGCAAAGAAAGGGAAGAATGGGATCTGTACCCCCATTAACCCATGTTTAGAAGGGAAGATAAATTTTACAAGTCACACTGTAGTACTACAAGTTAGAAATTCATATACTGGCAGCATTTATCTGGCTTGGGTTCGTTCATTTACTCATTCAATAAATTTCCTTGAGTGTCTGTTTGCCAGACAGGCACTGTGGTGGATCCAAGAAAGTAATGTTAAATAAAACAGGCAAAACCCCATTAAGGTGAATATTTATGATATATTTACAGAAATTAATATGCAATTATAATGATGGTATATATATATATTTATATATAAATATATATATATATATATATATAAATGAAGAGAACGAGATGTTATGAAAAAAATTTAGATTAGGAGATCATGGAAGACCTTTAAGGAAGAGAGTTTACCAAGCAAAAAGTGGACTTGAAGTACATTTCAAGAAAAGGAAACACTATTTACTTATTCACTCTATCAATACTTATAAGAGAACAGAGGTGATGAAACTTTATTGTTATAATAGCTTAAAGTTAGAAAGAGAATCAATCTTTGTTGATTATGAGTATTTTATCATTCAACAAATCCTTGGAGTTACTTATTTCTGATTGTGATTGGGTGGGAAAAAGGACTCAGCCATCAGAAACATTTAGAAATCAATATAAATTTAGTATTGTTAGTGCAATGTTAATGATTATTATAAAGCAAAAATGTGATAGTATGGTCAACATGAATTCCTATGTAGGAGGCAGAGCTAGTAAATTTTCATATCCCCTCCCTTTCTTTCAGTGAACGCTAAACTCAACTACTGCTAGCACCATTTATATGATTTTGTTGTTGTTGTTGTTGTTTGTTTGTTTTTAATTCCCAGAAGGAAGACATACATGATTCAGAAAGTAGAATGAACAGTAAGCAGAATCAACAGATGTCAGTAGAAGTATGAGGGACATAATCAACTCAATTCAAGTGATGCTAATTAATATATTTTTCATGCAGAAGGACATCTTTTCTTCACAATTTTCCTTTCAATACAGAGGGTTCATTTTCTTGGAAACAGCGATTTAGTTGTATTACATAAAAATAGGTTAGAAAATGATATAAGCCCTAACTCTCTTCTAAATAGCTATCACTTAACATCAAAGGGGCATTTGATGGAATCTTTCCTAGGATTTTTGCCCTTGTTATTTAACTAAATGCATTGCTTTGGAGTACCTGACTTTGTCTGGGATAAGGGAAGGTCAGGGAAGTCTTTTCCCAGGAGGTAACATTGGGCTGAGATTCCTTGTGCCTGAAGCATTAATAAGACAAATGATATGGTGGTGGAGAGAGCTTTCCAAGCAGAGGAAATAGAATATGTGAAGTCCTGAGGTGATGGAAGGAAGCCTTTTCATGTACAAAAATACTTAGAAAGAGGGCTGATGAGACTCTAGTATAGAGAATGGAAAAAGAGGGTCTGGAGAAGCTTGCAAGATGATTGGACTTTGTAGCATAAATTAAGGATTTTGTTTATTATGCTACAAGCAATGGGAAGCCATCAAAACTGTGTCATCAGGGAAATGGTTTGAAATTTTGTCTGGATAAATGAGGCTAATGGTTTGAAATTTTGTCTGCAGCCCTGCCATTTCATGCTTTCTATTGGTGTGGCAGTTCTATTAAACATAAAAATTATATTTGAATATCTAAGTACTAGGACTATAGTGAGGTCATTTCACCAATGTTTACTCTCTTGAATTGCTATAGATCAGTGAAAAGTCACATTGATTCAGTAATGCCCCAAACTGTCGTGAGCATTACCAAGACGACCATATTTACCTTGCCCTTGAGTTTTGACTTAGATTTGTGGAGAAAGATTAGCTTCTCTGATGTTTTGCTGCCTCAAGCTGGAAATAAAAATGTTCATTTGAACTAAATTGCAAACATTTCAAGACTCTTAAGATGGGAATATTATTTTATAGATTCATATAAGAATTATATGCTTATTAATATTTTTAAAAATTTATGTTCTACTATAAGTTTGAGTGTCGATGTGTGAATATAAAATCTCAGGTGTTGGTTTCAGCTGTCTAATGTTTTAGAAAAATAGCTTTTGTAGGAATAAAATTGTGACATTATGGATTCAATATTCTTTTCATTTTACATTTCTTAAAATCTTGTGACCTTATTTTCACTGTTGACTAAACTGAAGTAATTATTGTTCAGTTATTGACTCCTTGAAAGATAGCATTTATAAAGCACTAAAATGTATTGTTACTTTTTTTTGAGAGAAATATTCTCTGGATTTGATAATTGTATTTTGTCAAGTAGGACTCATCATAGAATATCAGAAAATAAAATTCCACTTTTTTCCTCAATTGGGTCATAACATCAATAATTTTAATTTATATTATTTGCATGTATTAAATAATTGTTTCTTTATCTTTGTTAGGTTATTACCATTGGAAAACATGTTAAAGGTTACCATTATATCATTGCAAATCTGGTAGGTGAATTAATTGATATTTATAATTTTAATAGAGTTACTTATAAAATAGTTTTGAATGACCAGCATTTATCAGTGTTATTTTTAAAAACATATCTTGATTATATTGATCAATTAGAAGTGATAATATTTTTCTGAGTTTGTGTTTTAGACTCACTTCTCACTTTACATTTTCTAATCAATTTCCTATTATAAGTGATGTAAGAAATATTTGACAAACTTTATAAATTGTCTTAGAAGGCATATTTAATTATGGAAAAGTTTTCAAAAATATATAAAGTTTAGTTGTTCAAATTTCCTCTTGTTTCTCACTATCACAGTGTTTTATAATTTTTCCCTCTGTGCATTCCTTTAAAGTTTTTAGTAAATATAGTATCTGAAATAAATGCACATTTGGGAGAATACATCAGTGAAAAATTAAAGCTGCAAATGTCAAGAATATTAATATATTATTATTTATTTCTGATTTTCTATTTAATATGTAAGCAACACAATGAAATTAAATCCCTGTAGCTGATCACTTTTTCATTGGGATTTCTGTCAAATTACGATTATACTGAACATCCAACTGGTTAGTTGTATCTCCCTCTCTTAAGTATAATCAGAGCCAATTTAGAATTATTGTTAGATATTTTTTTTCAAAATAGTTTTCAGATCAGTAGTAAAATGACCTTAAGCCTTTACCGTTGCAAAAGTTTATGTTCTTTGAGGAAGTATTATCTTACTGGACTGAGAAAACTGCCCTCCCCAAACTCAGGAAGATAATGAGAAAAGGAAGGAAAAAATGAGAGCTTATTCTAAATAGCATAATAGGACTCTGAAAAGGTTTCATATTTACCCAAATGTAGAATTCTCTCTTTATTTTTTTTCTTTTGTTTGTTTGTTTATTTAGAAAGAGAGAGGGAGAGAGAAAGAGGGAACGAGGCTAAGGGCAGAGGGAGAGGGAGAGGGAGAGAGAGAACTCCAAGCAGGCTCTACGCTCAGCATCATGGAGCCCTACTCGGGGCTTGAGGTCTTGTGCCTGAGATCATGACCTGAGCCCAACCAAGAGTCGGCAGCTTAACCCACGGAGCCCAGGCACCCCTGTAGATTTGTTTCTGTAGGTGGTTTCTGGAATATTAGATTGTTATATCAGAAGACATTCTTTCTAGTAATGATGGAAAAAAAAAAAGAACTTTACAACTGATAGATACTGTTTTCACTAGAAGGTGGCACCAGTGATTTAGAATATTAAATCTCAAACCTGCATGTTATTAGTAGAAGTTGATTGTTCAGATAAAACTTCTGTTTACCGGGGCCCCTGGGTAGCTCAGTCGTTAAGCGTCTGCCTTCAGCTCAGGTCATGGTCCCAGGGTCCTGGGATCGAGCCCCGCATCGGGCTCCCTGCTCAGCGGGAAGCCTGCTTCTCCCTTCCCACTCCCACTGCTTGTGTTCCCTCTCTCGCTGTATCTCTCTCTGTCGAATAAATAAAAAATCTTTAAAAAAAAAAAGAAAAAACCTTCTGTTTACCAATGAAATTGCTAACTACTATAAAATTCATTAGAATTTATCCATTAATATGATATTATAGATCCTAAATGACCCCCTACCAGAGAAGCAAGGGTTAAAATAGATGAAGCTCTGTATTCACTCTCTTCAGAGCCACATTCTGTGCAAAGAACAGCCTGGACAGTCAGTCCCCTGTGTGAGTTGTGCCATTTGATGAACAACACAGAGCCACATTGAAAGCCTCGTGATCTTTAAAAATGTCCAGATGGAAAAGATTATATTGGAACATTGAGAAATAATGACAGAAGTTGGCTCATCAATTTGAGAGTTGATATCTGATGCTATGAAAAGGAAAGAAATGTACGGATGACCAAAGTAAAAAAAATAAAAAAAATAGAAAACAAGAGCCTGCTGCTGTCATGCTTCTAGGGAGGAACATACCTAGTATTTTATCTGAATTCAAATTCTGCTTTTCCATTTCTGAATACTTGGTATCTTCACCATATGGAACTTCTAGTGAATCAGTAAGTTCAAAGAATCTGAGGAGTGCTGCAGTTTCTGAGAACTTAGAGCTTGAAAATTTCACTGACATTTAAAATTGAAGAATGCCATTCAGAGTTGAAGAGCTTTCATCTTCCAAACTCTTGGTTTGAGATGTCCCCCTTTCCCTGTCCAGGGTCTAATGATTGTTAAAGGAGGTGGCTATAAATGGTAGAAAAGTCCTCAGATACCATTATTGATGAATTTCCTCAGGAATTGGTAATGCTTGATTAGGCTCCCAAAACACAGATTGTGATTAAGTTCCTGATATAGCATTTAAAAGGATAATTTTTACATAAAGTGATGAAGAAGTGGTCATAAAGGGATCCAGTTCTCATTTCTTCAACCCATAGATATGGACAGAAAGTACTGCAATCCATCGCCACCTGCCTACCTTACAGTGAAGCACATTTGTCAAGGAGCCTCCCTCATGCACATGGAAATTCCAAGAAATGTTTTAGTGTCTAGGTGTTAAATAGCCAAAGAGAATCAGGCATTTGAGAAAAGTCTGGTCCATGAAGGATGTAATACAAAACAAACAAATAAATAAATGAATAAATAAACAGAAACAGGGCAGGCAGAAAACACAATAAAAATGTTTAAAATTGTAATGAGTATCTGCAGAGAAAGAGAAGAAAATTAACTATCCATAAAGAAGGGGGAATAATGAAGGGGGGGGGAATTGGAGGGGAAGACGAACCATGAGAGACTATGGACTCTGAGAAACAAACTGAGGGTTCTAGAGGGGAGGGCATTGGGGGGATGGGTTAGCCTGGTGATGGGTATTAAAGAGGGCACGTACTGAATGGAGCACTGGGTGTTATACACAAACAATGAATCATGGAACACTACATCAAAAATTAATGATGTAATGTATGGTGATTAACATAACATAATAAAATTAAATTAAATTAAAAAAAGAGAAAGTATGTTATGAAAAAGAAAAAAAACTCAGGGAATAAGAAAGACCTATGGGAAGTTTTTTTTTTTTTTTCTAAAATAACAAGTAAAATTATATGACTTTGATGATAAGGTTAAGAAAAATCTTCTAGAGTATGTAACAAAATGACAATACAATATGAAGTGGTGTGTGCAGGGAATTTGTGAGGAACTTAGATGTTTAATCTAAGAGTTACAATATCTTAATACTAGGCATTCTAGAAAGACAGAATAGTGAAGACAGGGGAAAGAGACTATCAAAGAGCATTCAGAAAAATTCCCAGTACTCAATGACACAAATATGCCCATTGAGTACACAAAACAATGAAAGAAGAGAGACTTCTTTCATGTTTCAAAGAAAATGTCGTCATGAAATTTCAGAGATCAATAGAAGATCTTAAAAGTTTCGGACAGGTGGGAGGTGGAGGCAGAGAGGAGTATGAAGCAGGTCACATAAAAAAGTAATTAGAAATAATGACATTGTATTTTTCAATAGGAACAATAAAAGTCAGATTATGAGAGTCTCAACCTAAAATTCGGTACCCAGCCAAAATAATCAAGTGTCAGAGCAAAATGAAGATATCTTGAGACATTCAGTGTCTCAAGAAATTTACCTCCAATGTGTCTGAGGAAAGTATTGAGGGCTCTGGAAGAAGAAGGGAGTAAAACATGAGAGAATAGTGATCCAGGAAGTGGGCGAACAAGTCAGAAACATGGTGAATGGACACTCCAGAGGAACAGTTGCAGAGGAGATGGAAAGAGGCACCAATTCAGAAGGTCTCCTGCCAATTAAATATTCAGAAAAAAGAGAAACAGATTTCTTGATGTGTTTGATATTACTTAAATAATTTACTCATATAAACATGAAAAGTTCTCATGGAGCAACTAGAGAAAAATAAGGACAGGTATATAGAAAACTATAGTAGTGAAAAAAAATGAAGCAATTATTAACGTCAGACCTGGGTGGCTCAGTTGGTTAAGTGCCCGACTCTTGATTTCCACTCAGGTCATGATCTCGGGGTTCTGAGATCGAGCCTTGCCTCTGTGCTGAACTTGGAGCCTGCTTAAGATTCTCTCTCTCTCTGCCTCTCCCCCTCAACTTGTGCTCTCTCTCTCTTAAAAAAAAAAAAAAAATGAAAGAAGGAAAATGCAGTCCTACCACATTATTTGACTTTGTTCTGAATAATAGAATTATAAATACGAAAACCATGAACATGGAAATGAGTGAACAGGTAAATGTGAATGAATTACATACTCATCTGACATAAGCAGAAACTCAATAAAAAATATCTAAAATGGATAAATTAAGAAAGAATAGTGAAAATGTGTCATACAGAAATATGGAGGTAAATATATGAAAAACATAAATTACTGAAATTTATTGTTTTGAAGCAGCTTAACTGGAGCATGGGTGGGGCAGAGCAGAAAAGCTGTGACTTTTGTTCTATATATTCTTGCACTATTTGCATTATTTTAATGAAAAGAAAAACCAAAATAATGAGCTAATAACAAAGTAATTATCCTTCTTCACACAAATAGTATTAAAATATGTTTTTTAATATCAATAACAAAGAAAAGATTCTCCTGTATTTTGGATTCAGGGATGTTTTCAATCCTATGCAGAATAATAAGGAGTAAATGTATAAAGTAAAAATATTTATAATTGTGATTTATTAAAATTGTGATTTCATCTTTGAGAGAATGTACTCTCAAATTGAGATAGAATTTATGACAGCACAATATTTGAAATCAATGGAAGCACCACATGATAGTTTTACTAATGACTGAATTCATTCTAATAATGCAAGTGATTGATTTTTAAACTTTCATATATGTTATAAAAAATTAAGTTGCATACTTAATATGAAATTATTTGACTGTTCTCAAATAATGACTAGGCATTTAGTACTTTCCATTCTCCTTTTAAAGATGTTTTATCACCTGAGAGAATGAACAATTTAAATAGGAATAACTTGCTTACCATTTTGTAGCTCTTGGGAACTAGCTTTATGTTACTGAGTATCTCTAACTCTATGGTAGTGCTCTGTTGTAGATTGAATAAATAAAACCAGTATATATATATATATATATATATATATATATATATATATATATATATACTTATAACAGTATTTCTCAATAAAATAGAGAGCTTTTATGTGAGTACAATCAATAAAAAATCATTGATTAAAGATCCACAGTGATGCCAAGATGGCAGTAGGTACTGGTTCAGAATATTGGCTGTAAATACACAAACATTTACTCTAGGCTTTTTATCCCTCATGTGTTCTTTGACATTTGTAAAACCACAATGTATAGAGTTATTTGGTAAATGTTAAGTTCTCTTTGATTCTCAGGAAAGCCTGACATACGTTTTCTATGTCTAGGGATTTACTGATGGAGACCTATTAAAAATTCAGTTTGGAGGCGCAAACGTCTCTGGATTTCAAATAGTGGACTATGATGATTCCCTGGTATCCAAATTTATAGAAAGATGGTCAACACTGGAAGAAAAAGAATACCCTGGAGCACACACAACTACAATTAAGGTATATCTCTATCTACTAATATGTACATTTACATCTGTGTCTACATATCTGTATCTTTATCTATCCATATCTAACTGCTGACAAGTAGCCTGTTCTCTGGGACACTCTAGGAAGAAGATAAAAATCTTAATTTGTTTTAGTAACTAAAAACAATAAATGCTTTATGCAATCAAACAAGGAATCTTTGAATTCTAAATGCAGTGCACTATTCTGATATGAGCAATGCCCGGACTCATCTTTTATTCTCCATGGGTTTGGACTTCCCTTGTTTATTCAACATATTTTATTATTCATACACCTACATGCATATATTTACCACTAAATATTAAATGTTTCTGCTGTTGATAAGAAGGGCTTTTTCCCTTCTGTTGGTCACCTTACTGACAGCAGAGATAAGAGTGGATCATAGAGTAAGTGGAATGAGAGGATCACATTCTTTATGAAACTAGACTTACAAAAAGTAAGAGCAAAAATTGCAAAGCATTTCAAATGCAGAGTGATTTTGTTTGTTTATTTGTGTATCATCAAGCAGATTGTGTATGAACCTGTCAGGGATAGTGTTATTTCAGTTGCTCTCCCTGTTTATACATCAGGCAGAGGTTTTGTCATTGTTGTTTTCTGCACCTAATGGAAAAAAAAAAGATATGGTTGTTTGGCTTTTAATTTGTGTCTGACTGTGAGACTGGCCCTAGGTAAGGATTAAAAGCATTGAATTCTCTACTTTTGGGTATATAAATGGATCCTGTTAATTTTAAGTTAAATTCATGAAAGCATCTCATAGAATGTTAAAGAATAGCCCAGAGTTCATTTTTTCTCAAAACTAGGTGACTTCTTGTTTGGTGACCTTGACTGATACTCAACATGTACGTGGTTTATAACAGTACTGTGGGCTTGTAGGGGTACCTTCAGGTAGCAAAGCTGATGAGAAGACAAATGGACATCTAGTCTTTTCATTGGTGTCAGGGTGTGTCTCCACCTGCTGCTCTCATTCTGTGGAATTTCAGGGTTCCATCCATTCCAAGGTGGTGCCTTTTAAGCTTTCTGATGAAGATTGCATGTGGCATTCATCACCAAATAGAACTAACATGTTCCTTTTGAATACTCGATTAGTCATCGTGTTCCTACCATTGCTGTCTACTGTGAGAAGGATGAGAGCAAAATGAGATGACTATTTTCTCATGGAAGTCATATCATTATTGAAGTGCATGGTCATGTAACAAAATGCAAGGCAAATTTGGGGTATGAGAGATCTAGCAATGCATTCTGTTAACATTTTCACCAAAACCTAGCTCTAGATTTCACTCTGTTGGGAGCTTGCTCCCTTCCTGCTGTAGCACTTAAAAAACAAAAACAAAAACAAAAACAAAAAAAAGAATCTCATTTTGATAATCCCCAGTCGAATGGAGGAGACTAACATGTCAATTAGCAAACGTAACAGAGAATGATGCGTGTAAAATATGCCAGCCCCCCAGCATATGATTAGGACAGTATGGAGGAAGGGATGTTAAGGAGGACTCTCCAGAGGTGGGGCATCTAGGCAGGGCTTTGCACGTGGTTGAGCAGGAGAAAAAGTATGGGAGGGTGCTGGGAAAAGAGCCTGTACACAGACTCAAAGTGATACAAGAGCATGACAGAGTCAGGAAACTGTAGTTTTTCTTCTGTTTTTTTTTTTGTTGTTGTTGTTGTTTGTTTGTTTTGTTTTGTTTTGTTTTGATTTCTCCGCTGTAAAAATTTAAAATATTTGGGTTGGATGGGAGATGAACATTTTATGGGAGTTACCAAGAGATAAGGCTCTTCAAATGTCAACAGATATAAAAGATAGGAATTACAGGACAGGGCTTTCACGATTTTTGTTTGTTCCATGGGCAGAAGAAAGGAAGAAAAACTAGTTGGGGGACGATATAGTATTTTCTAATATAAACAAGTAGCATATCTTTGATATATGATCCGTTTAAGGAAGGAAAGCAAGAATATTTCCTAATGAGATTATTTCTTTCTATGTTGTCTTTGGGTCATTGACTGTACCAGGTACATTGCCTGATAATTTAAATCACGTTTTGTTATCACCACAATAAAAACTTACAGGCATAAAAATCTGTAAAAATGCAATTCATTACATGAATTCTCTGCATGGTTAGGCTTTGGAAATAATATAAATTATTTCAAGTTGTAGGAATATTAAATAAATGATTGTTTTAAAGTTTTTGTCTCCTCCAAAAGTTAACAAAGCTTCCATAGTTTCTTAATTAAAATCATTCTTATTCAATAAATACAAGTAAAATATAAATGTTTCAATGTTTCACATATTTTAATAACCACAAAATATAAATTACAAATGTTAGATTTATTCATTCTTATACTCTGTACAAAAAATAACTCTAGAGTCATGGTACTGAGATTTTAAATCTGACTCACCAATTTGCTAATTTCAGGCAACATTCATTCTTTATTCATTTATCAATCCATTTATCCATTCAATACATATTTATTGAGTTTTTACTCTGCAGGCTGGCACTGTTCTAAATGTCAGAGAAATGACAAAGTTCTAGTCTGAGAGCATTAAGGAACTACCAGAAGAAAGTGATTATCATGGTTTTGATACAGGAAGATTACTGGCTACCCCCCTTTTGCAACATTGTCTGCTGACAATAGATTGTAGGGTGTACATCTGATGGCAGGTGAGCTTTTAGGAAGATCACAAACAATCCAGGCAGCCGATGCAACTGATCATGGTTGTTTGAACCGTGGTGATGGCACCAGGGTGGAGGGAAATCAATGGATTTGCTACAATTGCCAATTATTTCAGATTTCTTTATTTGTAAACAAAAAAATTATTGCAGAAATCATAGCCATTCATTATATAGTAATATAAATTCAGTTGAAAGGTATCTGTGGGTTAAAAACAAGATTCGGAAAGGCAGTCTGCCTCCTGACCCCTATCTCCTACAGTGCTTTACACGCAGTACACACACAGTAGATATTGGTTGAAATGAAAAATATAAAGAAACCCTTTGAAAATAACAAATCACTGAGAAAGAAAAAAAAGTAATTATCATTGCTCTGAAATTTGGTTAAAATTTCTGTGCTAACATTTGTTATGTCCTTTTATTCAGTCCTGGCAGAAAAGTAGTGTTATTTTACCTGATGAACTGTAGGATGACTTTAGTCATCAGACCTGAACCATCATGGCACCTAGATTTAAATGAGACAGTTAAAGTGACCATTTTACCTTCCTTAAAAAATGTTTCAAACGTGGCAGATAATAAAGATGATTTGCCACTCTCTCAAAAATAATTTACAAATATTTCTATTTTTAGATATATTTTCAGTGTTTTCGGTGTCTTCAGCAACTTGCAAGATGATAGCTATCCATTCTGTCTTGTCATATTGACAATCTGAACCTTAGTTCAATTTCTGTGTCTGTGATGTTCTGCTGTTCTGCCGAAGTTGAGGGATTCAACACTGATGCGTGACCGTGACTGACATTTTTGTGGCACTTTAAATAATGGTTTTCCCACCAGAATCTCATTTCAGTCAGGAAATGACTTAAAGCGCAGACTCAAACTTTTTAAATTGCTGTCCTAAGAGAGTTATTAGGCCTGTCTGAAAATAGCGTCATCTTTTTCAGTTCAGTAATTAGCGCTGTGCGTTATATAGTACCCTGCTGGCTTAATAGAATTAATTCTGCTTCTTGAACATTTTAACTGACCAAAACCACTGCTGACACATTGGCATCCCTACTCCTAATATTAAAGTATTTTGTCACACAATAGCCTAAAGGCTTGACATGTTTAGTTTCTTATATTCTATGGCTTGGAAAGTATATAAATGGTTGAAATAAGCCCATAAATTAAAATTTTGACATTGGGGGTACTTGGGTGGCTCAGTCGGTTAAGCGTCTGCCTTTTCTCAGGTCATGATCCCAGGATCCTTGGATAGAGTCCCATGTCGTCTCCCTCCTCAACGGGGAGTCTCCTCCCTCTCCCTCTGCTGCTCCCCCCCCCACCCCCTGGGCTCACACTCTCTTGAGCGCTCTCTGTCAGATAAATATGTAAAATATTTAAAAACATAAAAGAAATAATAAAAAATAAAATGAAGTTATGATATTGGTAAAAATAATTGAAAAAATAATATATTGTACTATTTAAACGTATATTACAGCATTAAAAGTAAAAAGGCATTACTACTATTTGTAATACTAATGCAGGATATCTGGATTCATCTCATTTCCACATTTCTTCATCTGTAAAGGGAATAAGTTTCGGTGATGTGTAAGATTTCTCCCAAATCTCTAATTCCATGATTATGGTGAAGTGCTAATTTAGGCACTTAATAAAACATATACTAACAGTTCTAATTTTCGCTGAATCTGTGACATCTCAATTGGTTCCTCTGTCTCCCAAAAATTGTAGTGACTTGCAGGCAGTCATCTCTTAACTCCAGATATCGAAATCAAATCCTAAAATATCTTGGAACATATTTGTTTATTTTTCCTGGATTATAAAAGATGAGGAATTTTCACTTTGTTAGACGATTCCTAGGAAGTGGGGAGAGTTCTGGAGGAATTTATGCAACCAACAAAATAAAAGACCTGTCTCTAAGAAAGTCTGTACCTACTGACGGGTGAATCAAAGCCAATGTTTTGATTTGAGTATCTTTTTTCCATCTTGATGAATCTAATTAGTTTTATCTGAAAATTTGAGTGCTTAAGTGAATGCAAAGTTTCAGAATGTAAAAGTCTTTGTCCTGAAGCAAGACTCAGTCAGGGTCAGTAGCCAATCTGGATAGTTTAGGTAAAATATGTTGTTTTTAATGTATTCCTTTCACATGAAGAGTCTTTCTTCACAGTGGCTTAAAATTATTTTTATTACTCATAAAGAATAATAAAGGATGTTAATTTTGGTTTCTTGCCAACAGAGCTGGTTTTCTCACCCTTGGAAATGTGTGCTTACTAAAGATGTTGATTTTTTTTTTAATTTTGTAATTACGATTTAACTTTTTTAGAGCAGTTTAAGGTTCACCACAACACTGAGCAAAAAATACCAAGAATTCCTATATACCACTGCCCCCACACATGCATAGCGTCCTCCAATATCTGCTTCACTCACCACAGTGATTCATTTGTTAGAATTGATGAACCTACATTGCCATCATAATTACCCAAAGTCCATATTTTACATTATGGTTCACTCTTAATGTACATCCTATAGTTTGGGACAAATGTATAATAACATGCTTCCATCATTATAGTCTCATAGTGAATATTTTCACTACTCTAAAAATCTTCTGTGCTCTGCCTATTCATCTTTCCTCTCACTCCTAGCAAACATGGATCTTTTTACTGTCTCTGTAGTTTTGCCTTTTCCAGAATGTCACATAGTTGGAATCATACAGTATGTAGCCTTTCTAGATTGGCTTTTTTTCACCTAGTAATATACATTCAAGGTTCCTCCATGTCTTTTCATGGCTTGGTAGCTCACTCCTTTTTAGCACTGATAATATTCCATTACCTGGATGTACCATTCACTTACTGAAGGACATCCTGGTTGCTTCCAAGTTTCAGCAGTTATGAATAAAGCTACCACGAATATCTGTGCACTGTTTTTTGAGTGGACCTATGGCTTTGACTCCTTTGGGTAAATACCAAATAGTACAATTGCTGCATCATATGGTAAGAGTATGTTTAGTTTTGTAAGAAACTGCCAAATTGTCTCCCAAAATGGCTGTACCACTTTGCATTCTTCTTTTTTTAATTATGTTATGTTAATCACCATACACTGCATCATTAGTTTTTGATGTAGTGTTCCATAATTCATTGTTTGCATATAACACCCAGTGCTCCATGCAGTACGTGCCCTCTTTAATACCCATCACCAGGCTAATTCTAACTAGCAATGAATGAGAGTTCCTGTTGCTCCATTGATGTTGAGTTTCTGTGAAGATATTGTGACTTTATGCAGTGAAGTTTCAAAGGGCATATATTCAACAAGCTTAAATAGCTTTATCACAGACACCTCTTTTGCAGAGGGTAGACTGCAATTAAATTTGAAATTAAGACAAGTGAATAAACAAGTTTATAATGTATTTCCAATACTGCTTTTTTTTTTTTAATGGCTCTAGTTGATTCTTGGTCATTGCCCAAAATCTAGAAAGAGAGGAAGGAAGGAAGGAAGGAAGGAAGGAAGGAAGGAAGAAAGAAAGAAAGAAAGAAAGAAAGAAAGAAAGAAAGAAAGAAAG